>NW_015150704.1:476952-508373 GCF_000732505.1 Cyprinodon variegatus
GTTTCCAGATGGATATGCGGAGGAAATCCATCTGGCGGAGTCAGGTTAATAAGCATCAGAAACAGGGCGTGAATCAGAACAAGGAAATTGAGCCAGTCGCCTTTTTGATCTGGTTTGTAAAACCCACCCATTTAACACAGGCGTCCATTTTAGCAAACTGACAGTCTTCATTAAAAGAAATTGTTCATTTTCTGTTCAGTTTTGCTCCATATATTTTCAAATTAAACCCACAAAGGCTGAGGTATATGGTTGAAGTGAGGTGGTGATATGTGAGTGCTGGATAGATAGAAACGAGTGAAGGAGGGAACTCGACCTGCAGCCTTTTCCTCACACATATGGTGCATATTTGCAAACACAGTGTTTACGCTCATATTTACACACACACTCACTCTCAGATGATGACTGCCAATGTCTTCTCTCAAACAGGATTGGTGTCAGGTGATGCTGATGTTGCACTGACCAACTCTGCTGCACCCATCAAGAAAATAACAAAGGACAAAGGTTGGACCACACATACACCCCCACACACTTACAGAATAGAGGATATTCCATTATCCGCACTAATCTAAACCATCAAGCATTTTCTTTGGACATTTGACAAATTGTTCTCACTTAGGAGGCCCTTTTCTCATCCACTGTAGCCCAACAAACACACAGATCAACACAAACAGAGAAACAGAAGCATCAGGCATTGATCAGCTGTCTCTGAGCCATCAATCACAGGAGAGATGGATAGATAGGAGGGGAGATATGGAGGTGGGGAGATGGAGCATAGAAGGCATGGCTAAAAGGGGTCGCAAGGTCATGCACTAAAAGCATGCGGCCCCCTCCCCTTTAAACCCCTCTGACTTTTCCATTCTTCTAACACGTTCTGTTCATCTAATTTTTCACTCGCTCTCCACATTTGATCATTCATGGTCTGGATGTGTCTCTACAGACATCAGGGGAGGGAATATGTCCCTTAAGATCAATACAGGCAAAATAGTATAAAAGAGCCATCTGTGCCCAACCGAGACTTTTTCTACTGATATCTTTGTTACATTTTTTTTCTTTTTTGTTATGCCAGATTTTTAAATATGTGTTTAAAACTTAAGAAACATTTTTTTTTCTGAAACTGGATCAATTCCTGTATAGTGGAATTGAGAAAAGTTTTGTTTTGTTTTAATCTTTAACATTTTCTTCTTTTTCCAACTTAAATTTATAACCTTTGCTTCAAGCCACAGATCACAGCGTTGAATCAAACAGGGGGAAAAAATATTTTGAACTTTTTAACTTAATATATATCTAGTTAACAAACAGATCATCAAAAATCTACATTTAAAAAATGGCTAAAATGTTGATTTATCCTAACTTGCAGTAAAGTTATATTTGAGCCTAAATTAAAAGAGAAATATTAGAAAAACTGCAATGGAAAAAAATATATAAATTAGAACCCTTTATTTCAATAAAACAGCAGTTATTTATAAGATCAAAAATCAGCAAACAGCAAATCTCATCAGTATCTGAAAGCTTTTTAACCACCATAGTGGAGCCGATGATCTTTTTTTTTTTTTTTTTTTTTTTTTTGTTTTTTTTAGCAGTGATGCTCTGCTTTTTTGCCCTCCTCCTGTTTTTTTTTTTTTTTTTTATCTTGATGAATTTTACTCCACATCCAGAAATAGATGGTTTAGTCTATGAATGAAGAAAATCTTTCGAAAACATTGACTTGGAACACTTTATGAAGATGTCTCAGATAACATTATTCCAGTATTTATTTCTTTGTTGCTACATCTTTGTGGTAAATTGGGTAAGGCTTTTTGAAAATTTATTAAATTGGTTCGGGATCATACATTTCAGTTTAACAATATTACAATGCCATTACTCCTGAGGGAGGTGTTCCATGCATGTCCCATCAGGAGTGTTCTCAGGACACGCTGGTGGGACAGTGTCTCTCGGATGGCCTGGGAAGGAATCAGGCTTCCCCCAGAGGAGCTGGAGGAGGTATCAGGGGAGAGGGAAGTCCTGGCGACCCATCCAGGATAAGCCAAAACAACGAATATAAACAAATGTCTTCTCCAGGCTTTTTACAAGACAAATGTATCCAATCACAGAATCCAACTTAGTCCAACTACAATATGAAGGTCAGGGACCTTTATAGTCAGATTCCGGTCTAGTTAAAATGCAGTGCAGTCAAATTCATTGAATCTAAGACTAATAGGAGGCAAAAGCAGTAAAGAAACCGCAGGGTGGTGTGTCTAGACTCCAGCTTTGCTCCCTGGTTTACAAACTAAATTCTCAAGGCTTTCAGGTACTATTAAATACCTACAAATTACCGTAGCGGCCATTCAAATGGCCCTTCCCAGTCGAATGCCAGCCGATTGGCCGGTAACTCCCAGCAGAATCCCTTCCAACTTCCAGCCGCTCCCCTCTTGCCTATTTTTTTTTTTTACTCTGACTCCACCCTTTCATTGAATTGCAGGGTCTGGCCAGTAGAAAGTGCTTCTTTTTAGATCTTAATGTCCACAAATCATGAATGAAAGGAAGAAAGAGAATATTTTAGTACCAAAATGTATGTTTGAAAAGGAATTGTAGAGGACCAGCCAAGGGCCCATCAAGGAAAGTGGGGAAATTTTGAATGGCTACTACTTTACCAATCAATCAAGTAGAGAAACAGAGAAAAGCCCATCACCTTTTTTCATCTACAGTAACTGTTAAGAGATCATGAAAAACAATAAAAGCTAAAATTTAATGCAAATGAAAGTTAGGTTGTAGTCTGTTTTAGAACAAGTTTCCTAAGTTTTTAATTAAGCATTGTATACCTGTCAAAGTTTTAATACTCTACTTAGCAACTCTTCAAAGTAAAAGCTGACAAAAGCGGCTAAAAAAAATACGTCCTTTGTTTTTCTTCATTGAAGCTGTTCTTTTATTCCCGCATGGTATTTATTTAGGCGCCTTTTTGAAGCCAATCAATGGGAGGAAAAGTTGAAAGAACACATAAAAGAGAAGGGAGAGGTCTTCAGAGGAAATAAAACTAATTTGATCTTTCAGATATCCAAATAATTTTAAGTAAAAGGTTAAAATGGCAAAAAAAAAATAAAGCTTGATGTCAATGAAGGAATTTTAGGGCAACTGTTGGGAAAGTTAGAAACTATTTGGAAAAAAAGCATTAAAGCTAACTTGAGAGCATGGGGAAACATGGGAGAAGACAGATGAAGATGCAGAGAAGACTTGCAGAGGAAAAAAGTGATTTAGAAAATGAGTGAGTGTGTAATGGTGGAGTCAAGGGATGTATGGATGAAGTGGCAGATAGGGAGTGTGTGTGTTAGAGTGCATCTTAATCAGCGTTAATTTCACAGCAGAGTTAACCCAGTTGTCGGAGTGTTAGGCATTAAGGGCTGAGCAGACACTGTGACGCACTCACGATGAACACACGCATACACATGAAGGATGTCTTTAATCCTTGCCAATTAGCACCCCACATGATTGTCAGAATACTAACAACCTCTGAGTGTGTGTGTAATTGATTTCTGTGTTGCCGCTTCGCTGTCTTGTAACGTTAGAAAACACAAACATTTCATAAAGTTTACTGATGACTGCTACACTTCATGAAAAATAATCCAGTTTCTGAAAGTCTCTCAGCTTATTTTGAAAAAAAGTAGAAATGCTTCTCTATTACAGAGTTTTGAGGCCTTCGTACAGTAAAGGCAAAAATAAAAAAGTCGAAACTGTTAATTTTTTTACTCTCTGATGTTTAAAAGTTGTGTATTTGCAAACAAAAAGGGATCAATTTCTATATGGGTGCATTATTCTGACATTTAAAAGCTGGAATTTGCTGGAAATAACATTTTTTACTTGTTGGACGTTATAAGATCAGGCATTTGTGACAAAAAATGCCAGAAATCCTGTTAGTTTGAGTTTCTAAATTCAGAAGATATTTTTAACATGAATCAAATTGGAAGAACTTCACTGCTCCTATAGCTGGAATTTTGCCAAATCATTCTAATTTCAAACATAATGTCTACATTAATACAGAATCTTTTGTGTTTTCTTTATTCAAGTGAGAATCACTACCAAACTTTTGGGTTAACATATATTCCTTTCAATTCTTCAAACAGAAGAGTCTCCGCTGGGTCAGACCCTGCCTCCTGGTTTTCCTGCTCCGTTCCTGTTTGCTGACGGCCTGTCGTCAGTGGAGACTCTGCTCACCAACATACAGGTAAAATCATTTTAATGCCATTACATAGTCAAGGTCGGAAATGTCTTCTGGCCATCTTTTTTCAATCACCAAGAAAGGTAGCCTCGTGAGACCATCCTGATCTCGCAAGCTTTCAAGATTTCACTCCCTAATCAGTCTGGAGACTCTCCGTTGAAGAAAATTTGGAGCCGTTCACCAAACGAAAGTCCAATCAGCGTTGGCTTTGAGGCGGGTTGAGGTGTGACGCAACGAGAAGTGCGACAGTTCACTCTGAAGAACATGGCGGCTTCAGCCGATGATACTAGCGTTAGCGTGGCTATCGAGCAAGTTTTATCGGAATTACAGAGTATTTCTTCACTGAAAGAAGAGCAAATCACTGCTCTGGAGGCTTTTTTCAGAGGAAAATATGTTTTTGCTCTTCTCACAACTGGTTTCGGCAAGAGTAGCCTAGCTTGTGGTTGTGTTTCCGTCGTCGGTCTGTTAGTACGTCATATGCTTCGTTGATCTGAATGGTTTATTTGGCCCGTCTATCACCAACATAGGCCAATCAGCTAACCAGTACTTTCGCCCCTTCCCAAAATTACTGCAACGGAAGGTTTCCAGGTGGATATGCGGAGCAAATCCATCTGGCGGAGTCAGGTTACAAGAAAGGTGCACATACCAAAGAGCAAGCAAAGTTATGGCGTAATAGGGATTGTTCCTGGTCTTGAACTGGTTTCTGCCTTAAGAGGAAGGATTCCAGTTCCTGGGGGTGTTCAAAGATGATGGCTGGATACACTGGAGATTTGTTTCTATTGGAATATCAGGCATCTAATTAGGATGCCTCTTTGGTACTGATCTTTGAAGGATTCAGATTCCCACAGAATAAACTGAAAGCCGCCACTGTGTGGAGAGTTTCTTGCTTTTACCTGGTATGTTTCCACATCGTCAGCTTCATGGATGAAAGCTCACATTTTTGGATGTGGCTCTCTCCCATGGTGATTCATAATCACCCAGAAGGAGTTTAATTCAATTCAATTCAGTTTATTAATATAGCGCCATTTCACAACACATGTCATCTCAAGGCACTTTAAAGTTCACCAGATCATCCAGTCAAAATGATTCAAAGTTTTCTATCTAAGGAGAACCAGTTGATTGCATTGACTCATTGACTCGTGTCTTTGATGTTAAATTGTGGAAATGTTTTACTAAAATAAGAATGATTTTCCAACCAGAATATGCTTGTCATTTACTAACCAAACATCTTTGTTCAGGGCCTGCTGAAGGTGGCCGTGGAGAACGCCCGAGCGCAGGACAAACAGATCCAGGCTGAGAAGAGGGAGCTGAAGATGGAGCTCTACAGAGAACGAGAGATGCGTGAGAGTCTGGAACGACAGCTCAACTCCGAGCTACAAAGCAGAGGTTGTTTATGATCTGTCATAAAAAAAAGGATTACAGTCATAAGAAATTACTGCAGATGTTTCTTCTTTACCAGAAATGTCAAATTAAATCTATGTCTTTCTCCAGCTTCGATCCAAAAACGACTGAAGAAGGAGAAGAAAGCAAAGAGAAAGCTACAGGAAGCGCTGGAGTTTGAATCCAAGAGGAGGGAGAGAGTCGAGGATGCTCTCAAACACTCATCCTCTTCCTCTCCATCTCCTGAGCCTCTTCATGCCACCAACAACAACTCCAAGAATGGTAGGACCTCCCCCATTAGGTTATTTTACTGATCCATTATATTATTTGAATTCTTTATGTCTCTGATACTTCTATTTTTTTTTTTTTTACAACATACACATGGTATTGTTTTATTCTTTTGTCATCATAGGCTATTGTGCCTGCTGGTTATCTCTTTTTTTTTTTTTATCTGCCTAGACCGACATTGGTTGCTGCTGCTGACTGAAGCAGCTCTTAAAGCAGAGCTACAAGATGCTGCTGTTTGTATTTCTTACTTCCATAAAAAACAGAGTAATCACATTTGGTAGTAAAGCGGCAGTTCATCTATCTCTGCTGTGCTTCAGAAAAGGACAGTTTACAGTACTAATGTTAGAGTCTTCCTTCCTCCACATGCTATGACTTTGGCTGCAATGGAGGGAGAGTGACTGTTTGTTCTCATGTGCTTTCTGAAGGGATTTACCCATCAGATATAGGAAATTGATTTATCTCAATGGTTGATCGTGGCTCGGCTGGTGTTTTTGTTCTGCTGGTGCTTTCTAGCATTAGGATCTTAGCTTTGGTATCTTCTTCACATGCTGTGGGGGGGTCATCGGTTTCTGATTTGAGGGGTTTGGCTGGAAGGTGTTCGTTGGCGATGGGAGGTATGGCTTTATGCTTTTGCCCCGTTGTTTGTGGGGGGTTGGCTTACCAGCATGGTCAGATGCCTCTCAGTTTGTGTTGGGTTCTATCTAGGTGCCTGACCTTCAATGTTTTGGTCCAGCATGTGGAACTTCACTCAAGTGGGTGGGACACAGGGGTCTTTCTGGCACCTGTGTTCGGATTGCTGGGATGCTGTGATTGGCCTTGGGCGTTGGGTTGCGGGTGCATTGCAGCCATGGGTACAAAATATTTTTGTGGATGTGGTGGTTTGGGACGTCTAGCCACGTGGGTCCACAGCGGGGTGGCAAAACCCCCTAGAACCCAACACCCATTCTTACAGGAATGTGAGGGGTGTGTGTGGTTATAAGGGCGGGATTGTTTGAATGCGACTTGATGTCTGTGAAAACCTTTTTGCCTTCTTGTCTGCCTGAATGTTTGGCTGCCCCTATCCACTGGGCCATCCTGAACCCCAAACATTAGTATAAGGGGGGTCCTTCCCCTCCTGATGCTCCTTGCAGGTAACCAGTATCTCTGTCTGCTGGTGCGTCAATGGTTCATTCTGTGTTGGGCCGGGTGCCTCTTTGCACCAGCATGGGTCCCTGGGCATTTAGTAGTCTCCACCTTGGAGTGATGCCCCCCTGGGTTTCAGATTTCAAGGCAGACACACAACTGGATTCATGAAGAAGGCTGTTCTTGCTGTTGTCTGATCCAGAATTTACTATTGTAATGCTCTTTATGCTGGTTTACCCATTCTTTACTGAGCCACCTCCAACTTCCTGGGCCTTTTAACCATGTAATACTGCCACATGGGTACATATTTCCCAAATTTATTCCATTTACACTGGTTTCCTATTCATTTTAGAATAAATTTTAATGTTTTATTACTGGTCTTAAAAACGCTGAATAACCTTACATTCCCTTATTTATCAGAGCTGTTGATTTCATCTACAGTACCTGTTCTATGTCTCTGAAGTAAGATAATTAGCTCCTCCCAACTTTTCCAAAGTATAATTTTGGTGCCTTTTCTATGGTTGTACCTCAACTCTGAAATCAGCTTCCGTCAGAAGAAGAATTAATTTAAAGCTTTAGTCTTTTTAGTTCAACAGACTTCTACCACTTCAATATTTGGTGACACTTCTATTTCAATATTATGTTTATGAACTTAAGTTGTGTCCTTCTATCTTGTGCTTGGTATTCTGCTGTGTAAACTGATTTTTGGAAGCACCTCGGTCAACGCACTGTGACTGTCTAATGAATGATGGATTGGATGAATTATGGTTTGGTAAGGAGTATCCATCGTATCCATGGCACTCAATAGTTGGAAACAGGTCTCAAATATGTCTTTAAAAAAGACTCTGCCTGTTCCTCCAATCAAAATAAATCCCAGCGTTTTAAATAAAACCCAACAATGTCATTTTTAAAAATGCCTTTAGTCTCCTTGATCTTATCATTTTTGACGAAGCTAACTTCCTAAAATTATATTTACATAAATGCTCATATACATTTCTAAGGAGATGATGTTTATAGATATTGCAATTTTCAAATTAAAAGCAAGTGACTTTTCTTTTTTCCCATTTTTTTGCTTGTTAATTTAGACATCGAATAATATCAAGAAAATAACTGATACTTTTTAATTATTCCAGTTATTTCTTCCTATAAAAAAATGGTCATTAAAAAGCATAATTTACATCTTTAATGATTGTGTTTAATTTGTTCGTATTAATCGTAGTGTAAGACCATGTAAATATTCCAATACAAACCTGCTAACTGGCTCTTTTTTTGGTGTTTGTTTGAAATGATTAGTTCCTTTGTGGCTCCGGTTTCCCTGCAGACCCAGCTCACCGTAACAAGGTGCTTTTTGTTTTTTATTGGCCGACCCACTGAGACTCTGTCTTGTCTCTGTGTTTCATACCAGACGCTGCTGTAGCCGAGGACAAACCTGAACTTAATGGAAACCAGCAAGACAACGGTGCTGTACAAGGTACAAATAACACAACACATACACACACACACTTCCTGTATTAACACCATACTGTACACAAGCACGTTCAAAGGCACTGTTTTAAAGACACACAAACACATGGTGGGCACATGTCTGTGTCGGGGCCCCATTTAGATTAGTGGAGACATTAGGCAGACATCATGGCTTCTCTTTGATGTGTACCTAAGGAGACACACATGTGACGTGTCTTAAAATATTTTTTTTAGCGTACGAGTGTATTTATAGGAGTGATTATGCAGTTTTCAAACCTTTAGGGCCAGAAACAAGAAGGCATGGTCCAGTTAGTGCTTTCAAGTTATCTAGAGGTTGTAAAAAAACAAAAAAACAAAAAAATGGAGTGTTTAAATAAAGTTTTTAACAGCAACTCATGTAAAGATGTTTAAAAAGATGAAAATATAAAGTCATTTTCTACAACAGTAGCTTTATCTCTTCTGAGAAAATTGAAAACTTTAGTTGAATGAGGTATAAAATATTTTTTTTCAACTGGATCACTGGAGCTGATTGGCAGTTGACCGTTTTATGATTCATCTGACCACCTTTTGTCTAGAGGAGAGCACTTAGTCCCCATTTATTACATCAAACAGGCCTGGAGCAAATAGAAAGAAACATAGCTTTGATCACTTCTTTTGGCAAAATCTTTCAAGATCATCCTGAGTCTTTGTTTATGATCTTCTCCCTTCAGCTCGTCTTACAGGTTATTTTCAGTATTGAGATGGACATGGACCAAAATTGATTTTGTGTCTGATCGTTTCCCCACCTCTTTTAGGTCATTATCTTTTTGAAAGGTCATTTATTTATAGTTTACTATCAGGAGATGGCAGATTTTCATTAGAGTGCCCTCGCATTACAGAATTTCTTGATGTTACATGCAAGGTTGTCAAACCCACAGTATCACAGATCCTCCACCATGCTTAGGATGAATCACTTTCTTATGTGTTTATTTATTTTACCCTAGATCCACTTGGTTCTTTTTAAGGATACCCTTGCAGACTTAGTAACATCTAAAAAAAAGTGTCCAACTGGTTTCAGATACACTCATACACTTATTTCTGTGCCTTAATGTACAGCCTAATGGGCCATCTTAGCACAAAAAGCAAAATCACTGATTTTAAACCAGAGTTAATTGAAAATTAGCTTGAATAGAAAAAAAAATCATGCTTTAGTTTATTTTGAAGTTTTTTACCAGTCTTTATCAGAAGGAAGAATAATTTCGTAGGTTTCTTCAGCTTAGCGTTAGAAAAACATATTATGCCATCAAGAGTCCTCACAGGTACAGTACTGATGCGTGTGTTAGTATGCATGTGTCGTTGTCTTTCCACCAGCTGTGCTCAGTCCTCCCTGACATTGAAAACCTTCACCTGAAACTCTGCGAGCGTATAACATCTATACACACGCTCACACGCTGTAGGTGTGTGTTTGATCCGCATACTTGTGAGACAGGGAGCTCTAATTAGCTCTCACTCCTCTTTAGACCCCTTTTAGATCCCCCTCTCTTCTGCAAGCCAAGCACTCCGACACACACACACACACCTGATTTCATTAATGTTGATTGGCCCGGTAGGACCCCTCTTACTCTCTCTCTCCGTAACACACACACAGCGAAACACACACTCATCCCTCCTGCCGTAAAAGCATTTTGCACCTACGGTGGTTTAGCTTCGCACACATACACACCTCCCCTGCCTCTCACCTTCTACACTCTTAATTAACGAGTGAAGAGAAAACTGCTGAATACAAAGAAAGACATTGCATTACAATCAAAAAGAGAGGAGGAGAAAGAAGGGAGTGGGAAAAGACGAGAAGCCTGTGAGAATGTGCAGGAAAAATCTGGGTGGAATGTAGAAGGTAGAGGAAGAAGTTCTGGAGAAGGTAATAGGGAAACATTCACAGAAAAAGAGGGAGGAGAGAAAGAAACGGTTCAGAAAGAAGGATGAAAAAACAAGGAAATAAAGATAGGCGAGGAGAATTATTAAGGAAAAAATAGAAAGATGAATGCTGACAAAGAAATTGATAAAAGAATGATAATGAAGATGACCTGAAATATGAGGAAGGATGAGGCAGAGAATGAACAAAACGGAAGGTGAAGCGGTAAGATTTCCTGGGACAGAGTTGAAAAATGCAACCTTGTTCTGAGACCTGGTGACATTTTCTCTACGGCGCTGATAGACTCCTAACGAGGCAGGTCAGCGCAGTCATTTTTAACCGGGACACCAAACACATACAGGAACCTGCGCACACAGAACCAATAGCAGGTGAATCCTACAGACAAAACAACATGTTTAAAAGCAACACAGAGAGAAGGTGAGGAGGGGGAGGAAAAAACTGAAAGAAAAATGTATAAATATTTGATTTATTTTTTCTAGCTGTGATTTTATTATATTACATCTTCATCATTTTATATTTCTGATAATAGATTATAGGTAGACTGGCCTCGAATCAACTATCTGATTAGATGTGAATAAAGTTATTTACATTCCACAAAAGTTTAAAAAACAATCCACTGGACTTGGTTTCCAAGATTTGAAGACGTTTCACTTCCTCTCCAGGAAGCTTTCTCAATTCAAATGTCTGGATCCGCAGTGAGTTTGAGTCTTTATATAGACAAGGCCTTGTATTTATTGCATAATGACTCAAACTCACTGCGGATCCAGACATTTGAATTGAGAAAGCTTCCTGGAGAGGTGGCGAAACGTCTTAAAATCTTGGAAACCAAGTCCAGTGGATTGTTTTTAAAGTTTTACGGAATGACTATGACCTGGATGACTGAGAATCTTCATCAACAAAGTTATTTACACAAACACGCTGGAAAATGATCATATAAAAGACATCATTTTGAAAATAAAAACACCTAATTTTATATGTTCTGGGTTTATAGGTGGAGGTAACACCTATGTAATATGGGAACACCCTCTGATCCATGCTCTATTGTGTCATATTCTAGTCCTTACTGCTACGTTGAGATTTATTCCTAGTCCAACACACCTGAATCAATTGTCTAATTTGTGTCCTCATCATTTGGTCCCATTTCTCAAAGTCCTGTTCATGACCTAACTGAGGAAACATCTCACTGAGGACGGGAGTTTGACACTTTGCTCCAGATTGTCTTAGAGTTTGGAGTTTAATCTACGGATTATGAGATTATATATCAAAGCTTGGAAGCTTGTCCTGTTAAATTAACTGAAAAACAACTGTTTTATTTACAGAAATCATAAAGAGTTAGTAGCCATCTATCCAATGTGAAGGAGAAGAATTGGATTTCTTAGTATATGATTAGCAAATAAAATGCAGGATTATTTATTTATTTATTTTAATTACTGGCTGTTTGGGACATTGCTGCACATTTCCATCTGAAAAATCCACTTCAGCATTTATTTGAAAAACAAAAACAAAAAAAACAATCCTTACTCACATAAATCAATTGATATTGTCCCAGAGGACAGCTGTTGTAACTAGAAGACTCTCTGGCAGCTTTCCTCTTCATACCTAAGGTTTTCCATAAAGATAGAGATACTTGCACAGTTAAAGCAGCCTTAAGAGGTAATATTTAAACTTCAGTCTCTTGTAGGAATTTGTTGAAATTCATCTTCCTCAAAATTAGCATCTCTTCAGGTTAAAAAGATACAGAAATAATTTTGTCTGTTAGTTTTAGGCTAGTGTTGAACTACTGTAACACATGTTGGATGTCATGTTGGTGTTTGCTGGGGTTTTATGGACCTAGCTTTCACTGGTTTCCAAAAATAAAAAGCATCATTAGCCAAATCCCTAAGTGTCCTGCTGTAAAGTCGTGATGAAGCCAGGCTGATGTTCTGGTATTTTTAACTAGAGGAAAGTTATAGATTGGAGTTTTAAGGTCAATACTGAGGGGATCGGCACACGCACCTCTTTACGTTTTCAGAACAGTAAAAAAAAAAAGAAGCCTGAAGGGGAGGAAAATGTAAAAGAGGGCAGGAGAGGACGGAGAGAAGAATGGGGTGGGTTAAAAATAAGAGGAGGAGGACAGGAGGGAGCAAAGAGGAGGTGAAGAAGAGGATAGGATGCATGTAGAAGAGAGGGATGAAAGAGGAGAGGAGGGGGTTTGAGAGGATTGTGGAGTGATAAAAATAGGGAAGGGCAGGAGATGTGAGGATGAAAAGGAGGGTAGGCAGGGAATATGAAGGAGGAAGTGAGCGTAAGATGAAAGAGAAAAATTTAAGAAAGTTTTATATTCCAATGTGTACAGTCTCATTCATGTCTTTAGGATGAAAAAAAGCAAAGTAAGGAGGTAAAAAGATGACAAAGAGCATGGGAAGATGAGTGTTAAAGTAGCAGAGGGCAGAAAAAAAAGATGGAAAGAGGAGGGAGGGCAGGTTTATGGTTGCTGTTATGCAGAAATGTAAACAGTTTGCAACGTTCGCAGAAAACAATGACACCGCGGGGAGAGGAAGGTGTGCGAGCGTCTCTGCTGTATGTACAAGTGTGTTTAATGTGTGGGTGGGTGCAGCAACAGCACTACAGGGAGCGGAAGGAGCGCGACGGAGGTGAAATGAGAGAAAGAGAGGAGGGAGGGGAGGAGTCCACCATGGCAAAACTAGAGATATGAGATTCTTATCATAAACGGATACTGCATAAAGGGGAACGAAAACACTACTTCCTTTTTAAATAATTATGATGAGTGTTCCTATGCAGATGTAAGCTCATTTAGTTTACAATGAAAACTTCATTCATGGTTAAACCTCCTGTAACAGCAGCTGTAAGGAGGGTTTCGCTCACTAGAATGATAAAAGTAAGGCGTTTAAAGGTATTTTCGCAATTTTTTTAACAGACCCGCCCTCTCTACTTTAAAAAAAAAAATGTACATGCATAAACCCTCTACCTGCTCTCGAGAGGGAACACCTATTAAACCAGGAGCCCATTTCTCCTCATGCATGCTCTGTTTAAAAGTTGCTGTTCTCATAGCTCATACAAGCTTACTGTGTCCGGGTGTCCGCCCTAACCCCTTAATCCCATTGAGGGATTAAGGGGTTAGGGCGGACTATGAGTGGGCACTATGTAGTGGAATTTCTAGTGAACTCA
Organism: Cyprinodon variegatus; assembly: GCF_000732505.1. Lineage (NCBI taxonomy): Eukaryota > Metazoa > Chordata > Actinopteri > Cyprinodontiformes > Cyprinodontidae > Cyprinodon > Cyprinodon variegatus. Next base: position 490,476 of record NW_015150704.1, read on the forward strand.
GTTAACTGACCGTTTGGACAGATGATCACTACTTTTTGCTTCCCGTTGGTCACATAACTCGTCCACCACACGGTGCCTGCGCAATCTTTGACATTACTCGCCGCTGTCGGGTAGCGGCAGCCTATGGCGACAACAGGCCGCTGTGACAGCAAATCGCATAATACTTTACGAGGACAGCTTCCCATGCAAAGTATTCTTTCGTTTCTTCTCATGCACTTCTTAGACACTTTTTAAAAGAACCGCAGTAGGAAAGGTGTGCTTCAATGACTGTCTGAAAGTGCGCTTAAGCAGAAAAGATATCTAACGGGGCAAGCACGTAAGATGGCCTTACGTAAACATATCACCAGAATGATTGACAATTAAGAGGACCACTTATTTAGATGATCCACCTGGAAAAAGAACATCCTCCACTATATCTTTAAACAAGTCCTTTCGCTCTCAGTTTAATTTGCCTTCAACTCATGATAGAGGTGCTAAACAGGTTCATGGAGGAAACCTATAGCTGCTGAAGAAGAGAAACCCGATTTAATTACAGCGGGAAAACATAAAAGCAGTCATTAAATGCTGCATAACATGATATGTTATTTACCAAGCTTCAGAATACTTGCGTAATAGATCTGTTTCGTTTCCTCGTTACAGAAAAATGTAAAATAGAATCAATGAGTCTAACCAGAGGAATGGAGGTTTTGTTCACTCGGAAAGAGCACTTAAATAGGCTACTCATGTGATGTTACGCATAATTACACAAACCAAATTATCAAAGAGAAAGCTGAGAGCTAGCATTAGCTAGCTTTTTGTGCTAACTCTTCATAGCAGAGATTTTCAGCAGCAGTAAGAAGTGTTTCTAGCTTTATACTGTATCTCAATCTAAATTTTTTGCTTCATGATACGTATTTGACATTTAATCCCCAGACAAAACTTTGTCAACCTTGTCTCATTTGATTCTCTATAAGGAAAGTAAATTTATACCAGCGCACTAAAACCCATGTATGTCAGTTTATCTGTCATTTTCGATTTAATAAGGAGATTAAAATGGAAAAATCCCAATTACTTTGTGAAGTCGTACATAATAAGGGTGATATATATTACCAATGTTGGAGCATATAATGTTAGAAATTAGTTTGGATGAGAGTAAAATGATTCCTCATATCACAAAGGGTCAATACTGTATATGAATTCAGTCTGCGATCGATATGTCATCTGCCCATCTAACCATATAATTTAAATTTAATATCAACTCGTATTTAAAAAACATATATATGTTTTTTTTTTTTTTTTCAAAGCTCTTACAAGCATCAGCTTTCTTTTAGTAATAAAAAGAAAATTATAAGAAATCACCTGTTTGCTATAGAATTGTGCCTTGTGAATTTCAAAATAAAGTTGTCCATTGAAGATGATGATATAAATTTATGTTTTCATTTTGCATCAATGTAATTCAATCATTAATGACTTAAGTGATGGATTGATGTATTGTTACACCCCTAATACATTATATTCTGTAGGTTTTATCATCCACTTAATGTCTATTGATTCTGTTTCTGGTCCCCTTTTAGTCCCAATGGCTTTTATACAATCTAAAAGGTTGACCCCCTAATTAAAAAAAGGCAAGGGATGTTTTAAATATTAGCTTACTGTATTTTAATGTCAGACCTGCATATAATAGTAAATTATTCATAATTATCTGTTCTTTTTTATTCTTCTTTGTGTCCTGTTTTGCTATTATAGCTTTGGGAATAAAGGTCATAGAGATGGTATAGCCAAACAGCTTTACTTTTACATGGAGACCATAATAGCTGTTGCCATAAGGTTCCGCTTGATACTTGCATGTGAATGTTTTTATTAAAATGATTTAGGGAATAAAAACAAATACAACAGAGATGGAAAGAGAGATGAGAAAGAAAGAGGGGACAACAATTACTGGGGAGAGAAAGATAAAGGCAGGAAAATTCTTCAAAAATAATTCTCTGTTTTAAGAGCATAACCTCAAGATGAGCACAAATCTATCTGTAGATAATTTTTCTACTGCTCTACAAATCAGAATCACTAGGGGAAAAAAGCAATGCTATCAGAAGTTTTATTTTATTTTTTAGAAAAAAACTGATTTCTAACAAATCAAAAGCGTGAAAGTCGTTCTAAAGCAGAATAGAGTGAGAACATTAGGTGAAGATTTTTTTACACTTGTACAAACAGTTTTTTTTTATTAAGACTGTTGAAAAAGTTCGTAAAAATCTGCAGCAACTTTTCTTGTTCACCATTTGCTTTATAAAACCTCTTAGCGTTAGGTTGCTCTCAAGCTGAATGTGTGAACGCCAGGATTTTGTGATAAAAGTCAATAAAGCACCTTCAGACTCAGTTTGCCTTAAAGAGGATTATTGTTTAAGCTAAAATAAACATTATTAAATCTCCTTGGGTTGTCGTCTCTTTGTGTTTTTCTGCAGAGTCGCGGCCGTTCCTGAAAACCCCCATGATGTTCTAGAACCATAACGGCACGTCTCGTGAACCTACTCACCTCCCCTTCCTGTACAAACTCCAACAGAAATACAGCATCCACTGGATTATATCACTGCGACAGCATCCCACGGATGGGACTTTTTTTCACTTGGCTACAAAATGATGAGACTACTATATGAGACACACTGGACTTGTTTTGGGGGTTCTCTTAATTCCTCTTTTTAGACAAACCTTACTCCCTTCATTCCAGGTTTTCTGAACTTATTCCCAAACTTTTGTCTCCCATTCGTTTGGAAAACTGATTGATACATCATCATTCCTGAGAACACAGATCCATGAAGAAAATGGACCAACCACATCCGCTCCTACCATGTTTGGAAAGGAAAAGATGAGACATACCTTTAATTGGACAGACTGAGAGAAACAGTCCAATTATGTGCTTTGATCTGCAGCACTAGACTCTTTCTGATTGGTCCTGACCACATGGATGCGGTTTTATACTAAGGAAAAAAAAGACACAACCTCATTGGCTGAATGTTGGATCGGCCAATCAGAGGAGGTCCAAATGGGAAATGAAAAAGGATTAAAGTATATAAAACCATGACTAAAAAACACTGAAGAAGAAGTGAAGGAAAACAACCCTGTGACCATCTGTGTCTCCATCGTTTGATTTCATTGAAGAACTCATGGGGCAACTTCTGATGCCCTTTGGCTAATTTTAAACTTTGAACTCTTCATCCTCTAATAGAAATACTTGCGACCCTTTTCTTTTGTCTTCACATTAAACTACTCTTTCAACACCGTATTTGTTTTTCTGCATGACTCCTCTCCTCACCTGTTTTCTCCTTCTATGAAATATCTCTTTTTTTTTTTTTATCCAATCATTTTCTAAATTCCTCTCAGAAGGAGGAAATACTCTGAAAATGTTGGGTGCACCTTTTCAATGTAAAAACTATTTTCTATTCGCCATAAAAAATGTGGAATCAGTTTCTGACATGATGCAAAACTTTCAGAAAATAATTTTTATTACAGTGGAGTGATTTTTAAAGACGGTCTCCTCCTAAAGGTACAGAAAATTCTGCTCCTTGATGTTGAGTCTTTTTCACATTTTGGTTCTAAAAGCAGAAAAAAGCGTCAGCATTTAATTTGTGTGTGTCTGATTAAACTAGAGGATGCTTAAACTGCCCTAATGCAATCCCTTTTTGATGATTTTTGGATTATAAAGTTTCTGCAGACATTCAAATCAAGCGCTCCTCATCAAAAACCAGAAACCTTTCCTATATTTTCAGACCTAATCTGAGTGCAGACTGTTGTGTTAAGGCTTTGTTTATTTCACTGTGTGTTTTGTTCATTTGTTGATTACCTTTTTCAAGCGCGTAAGGGACGAATGAGGGAGGGGAATGGGCTGGGGCGGGTGGGGCGTGGGTCAAAGGGACATTCTGTGTAGATAGAAACAACATTCAGCATTTTGTTTTTGTTTTATTTTCTTCTGAGATTTCTCGGTCTGTCACTGTTCTCTGGGTTTGAAATGACTGCAAATATACAGTATTATAATGAACTGCAATGTCTTGTGGTGTTTTACAAAAACTGATATAGATTAAATGACTTCTGCTGTGCACTATGTAATTAAGAAAATAAGCTCATATAATTACTAATTGAACTACAGGGGAAAAATCCATTAAGCAAGCAGGATCTGACTAACTGGATGCTGCAAGTCCTCCCTCATGGAGAACAAAATGACTTCCTGGATGACGAGAGGAAAAGATAAGGGATTCATATATTGCAATTTGTCATTTAAATATTTGATAATATTATTTCTAAATGATAGCATATTTGATGCAACTCTCTGTAACTTTCAGCCACTATGAAGCACTCGATCTGTGACTTCCAGGTTTAGTGCTCCTGAAAGTATCTTTCAGCACTGCACAGTTTAGAATTAAATGGTCTACTTTGGCAGGGCTGGCCCGAGGTATAAGTGTGCTGTGCTACTGGTTAGTTAGACTCCACAAGAATAATTAATGATTTGATTTTTTTTTGTTTGTCTTTTTTTTTTTTTTTACATGCATGATTATGACTATATAAATATAGTAACAAACTAGAAAAGCACTCGACAGTGCAAAAAACAATCCACTGGACTTTGTTTCCAATTTTGAAAACGCTTCCCATCCAGGAAGATTTTTCAATTTAAAATGTCAGGAATAGCGTTGAGTTCGAGGTGTTATGCAGTAGCCCATCAAAACCTTGATGGACCTGGATGACTGAGAATCTTCACCAGATTTTTAGGAGAGTTTGTGTGTTTGTCTGTCTCTCTGTGTACAGGATAACTTGAAAAGTTAAGGACGGATTTTAATGACTTTTTTTTATTTTAGGTGATCCTCATGCCAAAGACAATCCATAAACTTTTGGTGATGATCCAGATCATAATCTGGATACAGGAATTATTTTAAAGATTCTCTGACATTGTGAGATATTTGGCGGAACAAGCAGTTCCCTACGAAACCAGATGGTGGCAGCAGGGAGTATTGACAGCCTCAGCATTGGACTAAAAAGGTCTGGAGGGATTTTAGAGAAGAGAAAAAATTCAAGAAAAGGGAATGTTGTTCGTTGGTTAACAAGATCAATTGAAGAGCTATGAAAGCATTTTAAGACATTTTCTACCAGAGATGCACTTTATGCCAAGGAAAATTTCATTTAAATTTAGTAATGATCCAGATTATGTGCAAGATTTAGCTAGAAGGTTAAAGTTACGTTTTTTTTAAAGATTACTTTTGTAGCTACTATTGAAATGGGTAACTTTGGTTATCAAAGTGCATTGAAAGCAAGGGGGATGGGGTTTCATGGGGCTACTGTATAAACCATGCCCAACTAAACTAAAAATAAACTGCATAGTATTTGACTTATGAAAATTAAAACTGGAAAATTATTACAAATAGAAGACGGTAAGCGGCACAGCCAGAGCTACAATGATTGCATAGGAGGTTTGTGAATGATCTGATCATCAGACTGTTAATTGCAGCAATAGATATTATTGGCAGCAACAGAAGGCACCAAATCAAATTTTGCTGATGGCCTCATGGCAGCTTGGGCTGGCCCTGTGTTTTGGAATCTGATAGCAGACCACTTTGGAGCAGCAGATTTAGACGTCATGGAATTAGTTGAAAAGGCAAGGCCACATTTTTGCCTCTACATTAAATCCTACATCAAAGAACCAAAAATATGCTTGATCAGGTTAGAGTTTTTGAGAAGAACAGGCTGTATGGAATATAGATACACCATGCTATCTACTCATCATTTAATTGAAATAAAAAAAAAATAATAATGCATCTTAATTTAAGCTAATACATGGGTCAAATGTTTTACAGTGTTGCTTTAAGAAAGGTTTGGTTTTGGTTATTTATTAAGGAAGGGATTGGAGACTAGTTTTCTCATCAATGAGATCAACTTGAATGCAGACCAAAAACATTTCATCGGAGCAGATGGTAGTGAAGTTGCTGCTTGGCCTTTGATTGTAAGAAGAGACCGTGGCTCAATTTGAGTTCATCAGAGTGCATCTGTTGGCATCTGTTTCTAATTCTTGCTTGTTTCTCTTTTGTGGATTCAGCAGTAGGTGGGTAAGTTAGGAAGTCTTAAATCCTGGTCCGATTTTTCTCTTTCAGGTGTCATCGCGCAGCAAGAAAGCATATGGATGATGCTACTTCAAAAAGAACAAAAAAAAAATGCGGGTAACAAAATGTTGCAAGAGGCTGAAGCTCTCCATTATAAAAAAACAAAATATATGAAAATCCAGAAATTTCAAGTGTCACAAAAGTACACGTGAGGAAATAATGTATTTTTAACTTCCAGAAGGTGGGCTGTGCTCCTATGTGATATCATGCAAAGGATTGTGGGATTCCTTACAGCTCCTTAGCGCTAGCAACGGCCCTCACAAGCTGCCCGTTCTAAAATAAATCCTGATAGGAAGCATACAGGCTCATCCAACCTTCTTCCTTATTGCTAGAACTATTTGGACAGCACTTATCAAGATGAACGCTGAAGAACTACTGTAACTAATCACACATTTCAGATCCATCTTTCGCTATCCAATCCGCACCGTACCATTAGTTCGTTTGCGCAACAAGACATACATCTGCATCATCCTTCATTGTGCTATATAAAAAAATAATTATAGTAGGTGAACTCAAAAAAAAAGTATGCTTAAAAGCTCAAATACTTATTTTCTGGGATAAAAAAATGTTATATTTTCTGTTATATCGTCTCTGATCTGTCATAGGATTTAGATCCTGCAGTACCTACAGCGTATTTATATAAATAGATGTAGTAATTTTAAGTTTCATGTTAGTCTTGCATTGTACTTTTATGGTACTATATGTAGTGCATACTCTAAAGAAAGCTCAACTAAATTCAGAAAAACACTTTGTAATCAAAGTTGGCCGGACTGCTCTGAGCATATCCTATGATGACGCCAGAAAAGCAATTATGGGAGAATGTGAAAAGATCTAGTTTTCTCAGAAAAGGCACTAAATTATTTTTATAAAATGTATTTTAGCATTCTTTGATAATTAAAGGATAGGTATACATACTTTATTTACCGTAATTGCATTTGTTTATGGAGACCTGGATGAATATATGCTTGCAGGTATGTAAATGAGCTAATCGTATAGTTAATGCTTCCTGTACAGATCAGCATCCCTTGATTATTTCTTTATACATGTAACAGCTATTTTAACTACTTATTTCTTTCCCGCCGCCTAGTGGCAGCAGCCATTCGTTGCAGCTCGGTAGTGGGAAACAAGATAATCCCTTTGGAAAACGGTCCCACCACTGTTTGAATTTGCTTATAGACATTTTTTAACCACTCCAAAGGAAATACCAATGGCTAACACAAAAAATACTAACTCTAGGACATCACCCTACCATCAGATGTTTTTTCTTTTCAACAAACTAAATATGTTTCTGATCCATCCACTCATTCCTCACCAAAAAGCTTCCATCTGGAGATGCCCTTCAATGAACACATGATGTTGCTTTATTGTTTAACACAGTCTGTAACCAAACACATCATCGCTGTCTCCTTCTAACCTGTTATTTTTCCAGGAGGTAACTCTATCTGTCAGGGAGGTTAAGGCATTTATACTGTGATATTCCAGATCTCCACCTACTGATGATGGGTATTATAGTAAAGTATTTGGAGGACGCTCTCATACACTGAGAAGCCTGACAGTAAGCGCACACACACGTGGTCTATGTTCCATTTAGACTGTATATTTACTCTGCATTAGGAGCTTAATGAGGTGAGGCCTTTCCCTCTTTCCCTTACTTTCTCTTTAATGGATCTCTACCTCTTTCTCTCTCTCCATATTTGTCTTTCATTCACTCTCTCATGTCCCGCTCCTCTCTCTCCTCCTCTGTTTTCCTTTCCCCTCTTTTACAATCATCCCCACTGTCACTCTTTTGACCTTTGCTTTTCATTTTTCCATCCAGAGTTTTCATCTTCTGTCTCTTTCTGTCTCTCCATCTCTCTCCGTTTACCAAATAGCTGATGTCACTTTTTCCATTTCCCACTAATGGAAGCAGAAACACTGAGCGATGGACGACAGAGAGGAACAGCCACAGATGAAGAAGGATAGATATGAAGAGAAGGAGGCAACAAGGAAGGATGAAAAGGTGACGGTGCGGGAAAGGAGATTGAGGAATCCAAGGGTCAACACATGATTAGGTACAACAAAAGGGAATAAGAAGACAGGAAGAGAAATATAATTTTAAAGTAATGTTTTACATGGAGTCAGTGTGCAGGAAGCATACTAGTGCATCTATGCTTTAACCTTTACCTATGGGGATGAGATAGAGATCCCAAATACAAGCGACTGACATAAGCTTCCTTCAAAGAGTGGCTTGACTTATACTCATACCTTTACTTCTCAACTTTGAAAAGAGTGAGCTGAGGTGGCAAAGAGCATCTTATCAGGAGAATCCTCAGGTGTTTTCCTTTTGAGGTTTGTTAGGTAAGCCCCAATGGGAAGAAGACCCAGAACTAGAGGAACTACATATAAGTTCTGTCCCAGGAACACTTTGGGGCCCCTCCCACATTGAGTCTGGGGACATCATTGGAGAGAGGGATGTGAGGTGTTCCTCTCGGAACTCCTGACATCTTGGATGTGTGAGAAAGTAGTCGAAGAGGGATATATTATTCCATGAGGAATGGAAATGATTCTAAGGATGCATTTTTGTTTGCAGGGATGTTCAAGTATGACTGAACTTAGGAGAGGAGAGACTGGCTGCATTGACAAGAGACTGGGGAAAAAAGATTTACCCAGAGGAATGATGGGGCTTCTGATATTGTGGTTTAAATAGCAAAGGAAAGTTAGCAACTGTTGCTAGGAACACTTGCCGGAGGAAAGGAATGAGAGAAGCAGGTTGATCGATACATCTCCCACGGGATGAAGGGATAAAAAGATGGAGGGATGAAGAGAAGGAGGGGTCAAAAGGTTTGAGGAGCATGTAAAGACGAGGACGCAATTTGTAAGTTAAAAACAAGCAGCAGGATCCAGATTAAATAAGATTCTGATCCAAGGGCTGATACCACCTGGCTCCCGCTAGAGGGACTGTAGGAGGGACTGAGGGTTTTGAGGCTGTTGGCGGAATGACGCCACTGTTGGATGAGGGAAACCATGCTGAGGAGGGATTGTGAGGGACATCTATGGTTACTGGTGTTTGGCAGGCAGGGCCAGGCTGAAGGACAGCATAGAAGCATTGCTCATGGCAAGACAGGAGCCCTGAGCACCAGAGCAATAGAGGCCCAGATCTACCAAACCAGGCAAGGTTCCAGGTGAAGGCTCTACAAAGAGACTTCAGAAACAATCCACCATATCACAGCAGGATGGAACATACTGGCAGGAAAGGAATACATGGAACGTCATAAGCAAGTGGCTGGTGTATTGTGCAGAATACGAACTGGAGACCCACAGTTCAAAATGGGAGCCATCTCCCAAGGCTGTGGAGAACGATGGAGTTCAGATCCTTTGGGACTTTCAGATACAAACAGACTAAATGATGTGGCCAACCAACTGGATATTGAGATCACTGATGAGCAGCAGAGGAAAGCCATGGTGATTTATGTGGTCATCCAAGATGCTGGATACATCAGTGTTAATAAAATGAGAAATAAAAAAATCGCAAGAACTCAGGGAAGAACTAGAGAGAGCCTGGAAGATGAATGCAATGGTAGAGTCCATGGTCAATGGAGCACTGGGGGCAGTAACCCCCAAACTGGAGAAATGGCTCCAACAGATACCTGGAGAAACATCAGAGATCTCATGACAGAAATGCACAGTTCTAGAGACAATTATGATACTAAGAGGAACCCTCACGCTCCCAGCCCTCTGGTAGAGAACCTAAGCAGGAGATGAAGAAAAAATGTTGAAAATACAGGCAGCCAACCAGAAATGCTGTTATTCGATTGCTAACTACCTTTCCTTATAATAATAATGTCACTCTTGCGATTACATCTTTCATACTTGTACAACACAAAAAAATACAGCTTCTCTGTTTATTAAGAAACAGAGATGAGACATGTTGTGACCTAAGTTAATGTGAGCATAATTTCATTAATATTTTGTGTTTAAGTTTATGGACTTTAACATTAGTCTGTGATGTGTTATGTAGTGGCCAACAGAGAACAACGTTTACATGTGGAATATATCATATAGTCTTTTATAAAGGTGGGAAGCCCGCTGTTCAGATTCACCGCATCATCCACATCCACCCAATCCAACTATGTCTTTCAAATTTCCAACAGCAAACACCAGGAAGGATAAGATGCCTTTGTGAACTTTCTGCCAAAAATACTACATATGTACATGCTAAGTTTTGACTAGTCACTGATTCAAGATATCTGAAATACAAAATCCATCTAGAATAAAAAAAATATTGAAGATATCTCTAATTCTTCTTGAGATATCTTAAAAGAAATTTTGACATCTATAACAGGCATTTGCGTATCCATAACTTGCTTTCAAGATATCCGCAATTTAATTCCCACAATCAAATCCTGCTTTAAGATATCTTAAAATACATTAAAGATATCTTGAATAACAAGGTAATTTGAGATGTCCTTAATTTGATTTATGACTATTAGGAACAAAAAGCAAAATATCTCAAATTTATTTTACAACTAGTCATAATTCAGTTGTTGATATCTGAAATATGCCTTTCAGATTGGCAGTAATGTTTTGCAGATATCTTAAACTGGAGTTTCCTATCAAATGAATGGATACATTTGATGTCATTTAGACTAGTCAGAATTCAATTAGAGATATATGAAATTATAATTTTGTCTAGTCTAAATATAAATGCAGATATTTTAATTAACTAGTATTTCTAATCAAAAACCGATTCAAAATGTCATGAAAGTAAGTCTGGTAAAGCTGATTTTATGATAAATCGGCCTGCCATACTAGTAGTAGACGTAGTGGACTTTTGAGGACTTGTTACAGACTAAAAGGGTGAGCAGAGTATAAATAGAGTAATAGATAATTGGGGGAGTGGTTTGGGTGTGGCAATGCTCCCGAACTTAAGGTAACCTATTAACTCCATTTAATCAAAAGCAAGAATGATATCTTGCTGTTTTTTTTTTTTTTTTTTTTTTTTTTTTTTTATGAATGAATAAAAGTATGATTTAAAACAAAATGGATGCATGTAAGAAGAAAAAGAGACATATTCAGACTGAACAGCCAAGCTGTAATGGACACACACACACACCCACACTCATTCCTCCGTCATTAGTCTTCATTAGAGTCTTTATGAGGAAAATTAGGAAGGGAGTTTCTTCCCAAACTGAACCCTGGGGTCCAACCTGCCAGCCACAGTGTGTGTAATTGTAGTTAATCTCCACATGAGCCTCCAAGAGGAATAGATTTTGGAAACGTGCGTCTGTTGGACAGAAGCTAAAGATTAACTCTGTCCTTCACCAAATTTGTGAGTGTTTCATATAGGGAGGCTGTATGATGGGCAACTATGAAAACCAGAAGACGGTTTTAAAATGCTCGATATAAACGACAACAATCAAAACAAAAGAATAAATAAGTTTGAAGCTGTATAGGTTTAATATATTCCCACATTAACACATTATTGTATTTGTTACAGCTTGAGTTTTGAATGTGGTTTACTAAACGAAAAATACAATTTTTGTTCATAATGAGCAATTTACAGTATATATATATATATATAGGGAGAGATTATACTTATGCTTATAAATCTAAAAGAACTGATATTTATACTGAGCCATGAGCATGAAAAAGAAAATCAATAAATTAATCATTTCTAAACAGGTTCATAAAGAAAATGTATATTTGGTTTTTAAAGCTAATCCTAGTCTTTGGATAATAGAAGTAAGATTTAGTCATTTCTTAATGTTAGGTACAAGGCCATACTAAAACAAATTAGCAGTCACATTTAAACAGGTTTCTGCTTCTATCCAGACCAAATATTGATCCATAATTCATGGAATAATCATGACTATATTTCATAAACATTTGTGAAGACAAAGTCATCTCAATAGTAACATGTTTACAATTTTATAAGGTAAAGTGAACTTTCAAGTTTTATAAACATAGATTACATTTTAAGTAATAAATACATATCATATATTAAGTGTTCTTTATGAATAATGTAAACATTTATGTTCCTGGATGGAGTCTTCCCATATTAAACATGCTAAAAATCTATCCTAAGGTTAAAGGAGAAAGAAAAGGAAAGGAAAGGAAAAAAGGAATGACTGCTACTAATCCTGAAAAATGGTAATAAAACCATCAGCCCAACTAAAATGAAGCAAGATAAATCACTAATTTTATACCAACTGTTTTTATTCCCACAGCATGAGTGTGTGTGTGTGTGTGGGGTGTATGTGTGTGTGTGTGTGTGTATGTGTATCTGCCTACTGGAGTGGTTTAAATAAATAAACACCACCCTACTGCTCTTTTCTCTACGTCTCTCAGCACTCATTTGCTCCGTCCCCCTTTCTTTCAATTTCTCCCACACATATTCACAATCGTATTCATTCAGACTAAAATTTGCACGCGTGTATCCCTTCATCTCTCCCTTTCACACACACAATATACACTTGTCAGTGGACGACATCAGTCGTTTATTCTTGCTGGAGCGAGGGATTTGTTTTTGTTCTTCCTGTCATTCGCCCATTTGACTTGATGGATGGAGGGTGGTGACGCAAAACACCTGCCACTTACACACACACACACTTAAAAGTTCCCAAATGTTCTTTGTAGGATGTTCACAAATACTGTATATCAAAATATACTTTGATTAATGATGCACAAAAGCACAAAGATACAAATTATGAAGCAAATCTAAATCAAGTTAACTTCTAACCTAAGTTCTCCTCTCCTGTGTATCCAAACCATCAGCACTCAGACTGATACATACAGTCATGGTTGACTTTTAGTCTGACCTGAAATGTAAACAACAGTTTGTCTCTATCGAGTAAAAATGGACAGCAAAAGCAGGGAGCAGAAGAGAGGGGAGGGTTCATCCATTACTGCAAAATCTTTACATTTAAACGGAGGAAATGAAAGAACAGAGGAACTAAACATCCACTAACAGCTCAGCCTGGTTCAGGCTGGAGAGAATCCTTCTGGAGATGCAAAGAAAACAGCAGAGAGCAAATTCTACTTATTATCACTATGAAATTAGTAAAGTTTCTATGGAGTCGGTAGCAAATTCTTTCTTGAAGAAACTAAATAGTGTAGAAAATATATATTTTCAGGTTCTGTTTCCTAACCTATTGTCTCCAAGATGCTAGTGTGGGAGCTTTAAAAGGTGCCCAAAGAGCCACTATACACAGATAAATCCAACACGTTGGCTGTAAATACTGTATCTCACTTGAGCTTGAATCCGGAGAAAAATAACTGAGGTCATGCTTAATCGTCTGAAGTCCTCTCTTTAAGATGAAAGTAAGTTTGCAATTGTCTTTTAATTTTAAAAGAACAGAGATGTTTGATGTCCAGTGGGAATTTTCCACACTCAGTGAGGATCAGAAGTGTCCTTTCAACTGCTAGTGTTCAGTTAGTCCACCGGGTCACATGAAGTTCATAGCCAACTCAGCCATCCACTAGTGATGAGTTTTATTCAGATGCTGATTTCATTTTTCAACAGAACCTGGTGCCTGCTGACAGGAGGACAACAGATCCGACCATCCAGATCAACCACAACCTGTTTTCACAGCAACCTGGTCTCACTTTTACCACAGAAGAACCACAGGGTTATTGCTTTCNAAAAGGAAAGGAAAGGAAAAAAGGAATGACTGCTACTAATCCTGAAAAATGGTAATAAAACCATCAGCCCAACTAAAATGAAGCAAGATAAATCACTAATTTTATACCAACTGTTTTTATTCCCACAGCATGAGTGTGTGTGTGTGTGTGGGGTGTATGTGTGTGTGTGTGTGTGTATGTGTATCTGCCTACTGGAGTGGTTTAAATAAATAAACACCACCCTACTGCTCTTTTCTCTACGTCTCTCAGCACTCATTTGCTCCGTCCCCCTTTCTTTCAATTTCTCCCACACATATTCACAATCGTATTCATTCAGACTAAAATTTGCACGCGTGTATCCCTTCATCTCTCCCTTTCACACACACAATATACACTTGTCAGTGGACGACATCAGTCGTTTATTCTTGCTGGAGCGAGGGATTTGTTTTTGTTCTTCCTGTCATTCGCCCATTTGACTTGATGGATGGAGGGTGGTGACGCAAAACACCTGCCACTTACACACACACACACTTAAAAGTTCCCAAATGTTCTTTGTAGGATGTTCACAAATACTGTATATCAAAATATACTTTGATTAATGATGCACAAAAGCACAAAGATACAAATTATGAAGCAAATCTAAATCAAGTTAACTTCTAACCTAAGTTTTCCTCTCCTGTGTATCCAAACCATCAGCACTCAGACTGATACATACAGTCATGGTTGACTTTTAGTCTGACCTGAAATGTAAACAACAGTTTGTCTCTATCGAGTAAAAATGGACAGCAAAAGCAGGGGGTAGAAGAGAGGGGAGGGTTCATCCATTACTGCAAAATCTTTACATTTAAACGGAGGAAATGAAAGAACAGAGGAACTAAACATCCACTAACAGCTCAGCCTGGTTCAGGCTGGAGAGAATCCTTCTGGAGATGCAAAGAAAACAGCAGAGAGCAAATTCTACTTATTATCACTATGAAATTAGTAAAGTTTCTATGGAGTCGGTAGCAAATTCTTTCTTGAAGAAACTAAATAGTGTAGAAAATATATATTTTCAGGTTCTGTTTCCTAACCTATTGTCTCCAAGATGCTAGTGTGGGAGCTTTAAAAGGTGCCCAAAGAGCCACTATACACAGATAAATCCAACACGTTGGCTGTAAATACTGTATCTCACTTGGGCTTGATTCTGGAGAAAAATAACTGAGGTCATGCTTAATCGTCTGAAGTCCTCTCTTTAAGATGAAAGTAAGTTTGCAATTGTCTTTTAATTCAAGGCTTGCGATTCAAGAAGAATAACAGAGATGTTTGATGTCCAGTGGGAATTTTCCACACTCAGTGAGGATCAGAAGTGTCCTTTCAACTGCTAGTGTTCAGTTAGTCCACCGGGTCACATGAAGTTCATAGCCAACTCAGCCATCCACTAGTGATGAGTTTTATTCAGATGCTGATTTCATTTTTCAACAGAACCTGGTGCCTGCTGACAGGAGGACAACAGATCCGACCATCCAGATCAACCACAACCTGTTTTCACAGCAACCTGGTCTCACTTTTACCACAGAAGAACCACAGGGTTATTGCTTTCCTTTATTACTGCTGAAAGTCATGCATCCATCCATCCATCCATCCATCCATCCATCCATCCATCCATCCATCCATCCATCCATCTATTCATCCATCTATCAATCCATCCATCATCCCTCCATCCATCCATCTAATCATCAATCCATCCATCTATTCAATTGATCAAACAAAACAGAATAATCTAAAGCCAAATGAAAACTAGACTGATAATTTCAGATGTAAAATGTTTTGAAAGGATTGTGACACATAAACAGACATTGCTGTAACCATGGACAAAAGAACACAAATGTGTTGAGCAAAAACATTGGAACAACTATTTCTGTCAGCTGCGATCCTGGGGGTGGAAGTGTGTGTGGCCCATATGGCACCATGGGAATAAAAACAGAAAGCCACACACACACGCTCCAACTTTGGACAAAACTGGACACAAATTGATACCAAATTAGAAACATGTCTTTCTCCAAACGGACTCAGGAGCTTGGCAGGCAGAGCGAACACTTTGACCAGAGGGAGACACAGAGAGAGACAGAACGTGAGAACAGAGGACGAGGAATTAAAATAACTATAAGAATGGAATGAGGGTGATTGAGGTGAAAATTGATCCGGAGGGAGCTGGTCTGTATTTGCGTGTTGTTTTAGCTGGATGGCCTTGGACAGCCTAACAGAGATAGCAGCTGGTCATCTCAGAGCTTAGATTTGGTGTGAGTTTTGGTTGGAGCGCAGCAATGTGAAAAACAGATGGAGAGCGAAGGAGGTCGGGACGACAGCACAGACATTCTTCTGTCGTCCATCCACTTCTTTAGAAGAGAAAAAAACGACTTCAGCCTAACCGAGGATTGAGATTGGCAATCTCTTTTCATTTATTCACTTCTCTTTTATCTGCATACATGCTTTCACATGAGTTAAAAAAAAAGAAAAAGTAAATTACAGCTTTGGCTGAGATGTATTCGTTCAACAATCATGCCAAGAAAAGAAAAAAACACTTTGAGTTTAGTTAAAAGAGAGAAGATTTGTCAGAAAGTTAAAGCCGATTGACTTTGGACAAAAACTTTCAGCTAAAAGCAATTTATCCCATTATTTTGGGATAATCTCATCAATTAGTTATACTTGGACACAAGTCAAATGACCTAATTCAGCTTCAACAATCTGCTTAAAATGGACTGCTACCAAACATGGACCTACAGTTAGGATGTTGTTTTTCCAGAGTAAATCACCTCACAGTTTAAATAGCATGTAAGACTTTTTATAAATATATTACAAGAAAAAAAGTCAATTCAGTGAAAAAGTAGCAAAGGTGGGCGCCATGTGAAACTGTTTGAGGTGATTTTATTTCAACTCTGGCACTGGATGAAACAAAAAGGTGCAAGAGGCTCCTGAAAGAAAAAAAAATATTTCTGTACAATATATTCTTAGGCATTCTGGTATTTTAAGTGGAGCTTTGAATGAAAATATATCCTCTGCTTTTAACAAGTATCCTCTTTTGTGTATAGAGGCAAAAGTGTTTTGATTTTTAGCAAAGAGATTAGCTTCTTACAGGTGCAGGTTAGACTTTGCCCAAATACAGCCCTGGCATAGTCATGGAGGTGTCAGGATGGGTAAAGGTTTGTAGAGGACCCAAATGCAGAAACAGAGGCAGAGATTGTTTCTTGCAGATTTTAATGATAAGCTTAGTGGTGACAGAAGCATAGGTCCAGAAATGACTCACGAGGGAACACAGGAACCAGAACAGGGGGGTAATACAGAACTTCAGGAGGAGACCTGGGGAGCAGGAACCTTTGGGGCCACCGTCCCAGCAATAGGAACCCACAAAGAGGCAACTCTGCTTGAGACTCACCAAGAGGTGGAGCAGCTTGATACCCACAATGTGGTGGCACTGAGGGCTTACCAAGAGACGATGCTGAGGACTCACCAAGAGACACAGCAGGTGCCCACTGAGGTGACTTGGAGATGAGAAACTCCAACACAGGGGCCTTGGAGACAGAATGCCCATGGAGGGGGCTTTGAAACAAGGAGTGCCCACAGAGGGCCCTTGGAAATGGGCAGTGCCCACAAAGGGGCCTTGAAGAAGAATGTCCACAGAGCTCTGAGGCAGGGAACGGTCCAACATGGAGTACTGGTGTCATAGGATAGAAAACAGCTTGCTCAGGGGTCTCTTGTTGGCACAGAACAGGCTCACAAATCTCTTCACCAAATGAGTCTGACTCTGGAGAGGGAGCACAAAGAGGATCTGACTCAGGAATGGGACAACTAAGAGGGATTGGCCCACTAAAGAGCTCTGGCTTGAGAACCTGGTATGTGAGATGAAATAGCTGGAACTGACTAAGGTAGAGGATCAATGGGTTTCTGGAGCCTAGGGCTTTCTGGAAGCTTATGGGGTTGGCAGGAAAGGAAATAGATCCTACTTTCTCATAAAAAAAATCCCAAAACTTCTGATGCCTCTGGTTTCAGGGGCTTTTATAAGACTGTTTGGGATTGACTGGAGCAAATAAATTGTTTAACAGTCCTGAGATGCGGTGATAATTGGTAGTCATGCAGGTCATGGACTCATGACACAGACTGTGAGAACAGGAGAATCTGACCTGACTTGGCGGAGGAGCAATGGTAA
>NW_015150704.1:509296-512088 GCF_000732505.1 Cyprinodon variegatus
TTCTGTGCTTTTAGAATTTCAGAACCCATCCAGGATCACTGGGTGTTTGGGTGGTGATGTTCTTTGTGATGCTTATGTCCTCAATGCTATGCAATCTATATTTTTTTGTTGTCTTGTTCCTGCAGCTTTGAACATGTTCCAGTCAGAGCTTTCAAAACAGTCCTTAAGTTTCTCCATGGCCCCCTCAGTCCACACTCTGACCTACTTCACCATTGGTTTTGCCCTGATTAGCTGGGGCCTGTATGTAGGAATTAGCATGACAGAAAGGTGATCTGATGACCCGAGGTGGGGATGGGAGCTGCTCTGAATGCATCTTTAATGTTAGAGTAGGCTAAATCCAAAGTGTTTTAACCCTGAGTTACGAAGTCCACATGTTGGTAAAAATGAGGGAAAACAGTCTTCAAGTTAGCCTGGTTAAAACCCCCAGCAATGATGAAAGAAGAAAAGATTTTTATGTTGATTTTTTGGCAGCATTTTGCAGAATGCTTCTGGTCTTTCTACATTTATGCAACTGATTGACAACAGTTACATTGTTTGAGAACAGACACAACTCAGAATTATTAAGAAAATAATATCACTTGTCTGTGCCCGATCCTTTCCGGAAATGGGATCCTACAGTACATCTGGGAGCTTACTTTTTTACCGCACTGGTGGCGAAATAATATTTGAAGGCAAGATCGTGATCTTGATAAACTGACTGCAAGGATTAAGTTTTCAAGTGGATTTTCTCACTAAAAAAGATATTAAAAACTACTTTTTACTCACTGATCACAGGATATAGCAAAGTCGCTCTGCCATTGAACACAGGAGCAGCAGAAGCATCAGACGCATTTGAACATACTTTACTCGACGCACCTCAGAAGTGTCAAAGATGCTCTTGACGCGTGTCAGACCTTAATGTGTACTTGCATCAAAATCGAAGCAGCAGAAGCTTATTTG
This sequence comes from Cyprinodon variegatus, assembly GCF_000732505.1. Taxonomy (NCBI): domain Eukaryota; kingdom Metazoa; phylum Chordata; class Actinopteri; order Cyprinodontiformes; family Cyprinodontidae; genus Cyprinodon; species Cyprinodon variegatus. The sequence goes on from NW_015150704.1 coordinate 510,236, forward strand.
CTGCTTCCAGCTCTTGCGGTCTGAACGTAGCATTATTGGTATACAGTATGAAACATGAAATAAAAAGAGTTTAAAATGAAAAACGGTGTTAAAAAACATAGGTTACTAAATGCATTAAGTAGCTTTGCAAAATAAACGATTCAGAATATAATACTCTACAATGAAATAAATAAATAATATAATTGATAAATATAATTGATAAATTGAATGAATAGAAAATCTTGAAATATAATAAAATAAAACAAAACATATTTTGCCATATATATTTTAATGGGGATATTTATTTATTTAATGGAATATTTATTGACACTTTTAGCACTATTTATTTATTTGATTAATTTTGAATGAAATATCTCTCCGTACTTATTATGCCATAATGGTCTATTGTCTCAAAAAGTCAGAGAAAAACTGAACTATAATGATAAACAATGACAGATATTATTGATTTATAAATCATATTAAAGCTATTATTGTTAAGCAAATATATTAGAAGATACACAGACAGAAATATAAAAATATGGTGAGTGGCAGCCTAGTGGTTAGGGCATAGGGCTTTAAATCCTGAGGTTGTGAGTTCAAACCCCCACTCCCACAGACTGCCACTCTGGGTCCCTGAGCAAGACCCTTAACCCCATGCTATAAATAAAATCAGCTACTATATATTCTAGAAATGGTGTAGAACCCTCTAAAATTGTTCATCAGTTTTATTAATATGAAGAACAGCAAACCCTATTTTTTATGATCACATCCTGAATATACTGCAGATTACTTTATTTATTTTTTTACATTTTCATTAATATTTTAAATGTAGTTAATTTAAATTCTTCTGAGCAATCTGAAAGGGAAATGGGAACAGCCCACAAAACCATTACAGGTACCCCTCAAATGTTTGCGAATATAGAATTTCCGTGAAAACTTCACACATAATCATTTCATTAATGTTTTAGCTAAAGGGGAACAGACAACCCAGTTTTACTAAAATAGTCAGGACCAATAACATCATAAACAAATTATATCATAATGCAAAAACACCAACAAAAAACCCCCAACTGCGTTCACATTTAATAAACCAACCTTTTAACAAGAGACAATGAACTGTTAAATCTTTTAGAAAATGGGAGAGAATAGATATGAAGTGAGTTGTGATATACAGTCCTCAGGTCTGTTGTGTGATCATTTCACAGCCTAAATGTCCAAAGGTCAGCTGTTAATAATGGCAGCCCTTGAGGAGTGGCCGTATGCAAATTTGTGTGTGCAAGGGGTAGACAACGAGTGTGAAGGCTTGCATGTCACACCTTTCTGCTCTAAATGCCATGTAGTCTGCCGTTAGTGTCACTGTTGTTCCGTCCCCACAAGGCTGGAACATCAGGGAGCGTTTGGAGATTCGATTTGACACCGGGCAGTTTCACGAGCAGCAGTCCATGCATCAAGAGGCCCATGCTGTGTTCAACATTCCTCTTCTCTGCTTTCCAGCGAAATGTACGTAACTGGACAAAACAAAACCAACTGTTCAAACTTTCATCCTACCATTGTTACACACTAACCTCACCTAAACGGGACTGTTTTAACCCAATAACTTCCAACAACTGTTGTGAAACATTTTGAAGAAGTAAAATCTGAGATTGTAGAAACTTTTTCCCTTTATGAGTCTTTGCGCAGATTTTAAACTTTAACACAAAAAAATTAAGAGGAATACAAATTATTGTAATATCAATGTCAGAGTAAATCTATATTTGATTTTAGTGCTTTTAAAATCACATCTGACATCGACACCAGTCAAGATGACAAAGCAGATGCATAAATATATATATATACATATATATATATATATATATATATATATATATATATAT
>NW_015150704.1:513763-554511 GCF_000732505.1 Cyprinodon variegatus
AGCGCAAATTACTGCACGCAAAATTGGATCTTGATAAATCTGGCCCTAAATGTAGTGTAAAGTGCTTTAGTCAAGTCCTCTGACTTGAAAAAGCACTAAAGTACAGGCCATTTCCTATTTTACCATAACATTTGAGAAATTAAACATAGTTCTAAAATTAGTCAAATCTCAAAGCTACACCACAGATCCCACCAATACATTATTTCTTACGTTTTTTTATTAAATGTATAAGTCTATATAAAGTCTGCTGTGATCAATATTTATAATGTTTCTCAAATAATTTAAAAATATCAACAAAAATAACCAAATCAATAAAAAAAAAATGCATGACCTTGATTCATACCGAGGCTTTAAATCTGGCTCAGAATGTCCATGAGGCAAAGTATGAACATGAAGAAATTCAGTTTTTAACTGTGCGAGGCGAACTTTGAGCTAGTTCTTGTGAAGCGTTAACAGTGACCACATTAAAACACAAACAACTCCCTACTGAGTGGTGGCATTGTTGTGCTGTGACCAAGTGGATGCCGACACGCAACTAACCAGTTTAACACGGGACCTAGATGCTTTTTAATTGAGAAAAAAATATAAATACTTGAATCAGCTTTGTTACCAATGCTGGTTTCTTTCCCTTCCTTGGCACAACCTTTGTTATATTGAACAATGCTGAAGAGAGGGATGATATTCTCCTGCTTAGTGGAAAATTTCCCTTTGTTGATTGCTTAATTGATGTACAATTTACAGATTCTGTGGTATTCTTTTTGATGTGCAAGGTGCAACTAATCAGTTTAACATTGGATTTAGATGCCTCTTTATTGAGAAAAATATAATATGAGTAAAAAGCAATAAGGAAGAGGTGTTGGGCTCTAATTCTGCACATTAGTTCCCCTTCAACATATTGTTGCATCACCAGAAGCCCATCTCTAAAGCAATGCTGGGAATCACAATGCATAAACACCATAGCATTATAGTTTAATGAGGACAGCTGCTTTGCTTCAGCTATTTAGAAAGACGCCATGAGAACAGCTATGTTGCACTTACTGATAATCTTCCTGGTGAAAATATAAGCACACAACAGAGTATGTCACACAGTAATCACAAATTGCCACACTTACAGACACATAAAAGGAGAAATAAAGGAAGCAGCTGAACATTTATTTATCTTTGTTGAAACTACAGATACCAAATAAATAGATATTTGACCCAATTTTAGAGCAACATGAGGTCGTCTCGCCCCAATGTTTTGTTTCCCGTTAAAGGGCAACAACTGCAGCATAAATACAGAACGAATGAGTAAATGCGAACTGTGCTGCAGCTCCGCTCCACCTGATGTATTTTTGGCTGTGGTTGTGTCCCAGTTGTGTAAAACTTTGTGGTGTTGGGAAGCAGGTGAAGGGTGTCTGGTGACAGAATGCCTGGTGTGTAGCCTATTTTCCGGGTTTTGACCTTCCTGGAGTACACAGCGGTGATGGGAACGAAGATGAATTGGAGTGCTGAAGCTGTCCACTCTGAGGAAGGAAAAAGGGCTACAGTATTGGATCGATGTTGTGTGTCTTATTTCCTCTTTAAACTTGCTGTTTTTACACAACTCTCAAGTTTAACTTTGTCACCTTTCTTATTGGTTTTTCTATACAGGTGATAATGGGGGTCAGCCTCAGGTTTGTACAAAAACAGATTTTCTGTGGCTCGACCTGCAAAACATTGAAAAACTCCAAACTGCTGCCAAACAAATCAAAGAAAGTAAATCAGAGTAAGCACTATGAGACCAAAACTCAAAAAGTAAATGATGAAACCTTGAATCATGTTTGTCCTAATGGCTATTGGGGTCAGCTTGAGTTTGAAAGGTGAGACAACCTGACATGTATCTCATCTTTCTCCTTTGCTTCATGTCATTCCTCTTCATTTCCATTCCCTCCATCACTTCCATGCTCCTTTGCTTGAATTAGCTTTGTTACCAATGCTTGTTTCTTTCTGTTCCTTGGCACGACCTTTATTTTATAGCGAACAATGCTTAAGAGAGGGATATTTTCCTGCTTCAGCTTTGAAGTGTTGATGTGAACATGGAAAAATGGTCAGCAGTAAGAGCTGAGCTGGAGTCGAGACATGTCCATTTAAAAATAAAGTAGCAAAAGTGCAGAAATCAGAGTCTACTATTTGAACATGCATAAATTTTACTTTAATTACTTTTGGTAAAGTCAAGTTAGTTGATTGAATATAACTCAAAAACAAAGGAGAGATTTAGAAAAAAAAGACCTGGAAAAATTGCATAATTTGGAGCTTTCAAGCGTCTCCAGATTTTCAGCGCAGAGCACATAAGAAAACTTCTAACTATGCAGATAGATCCGTGTGTAAAAGGTGGCAAGCGAGCAACAGCTCCTTCTGAAGACAGTTCCCAAAAGTAAACATCTAAAGATCCTGTGATTTAACTCAAAAATATCACTGTTATCAAGAGATTGTGGGAAAAAAGAGGCTGTATGTGGCTGTGTTTTCTACTTCCTCATGTAAGTGTGGTGTTTTCAGCTTGAAGGTTGTCCTGAATAAGCACTAGAAGGAGCAGCAGATGCACTGCAAAAAATGTAAATCTAAATAAGTCATTTTTTCTTAAAACAAATGCATTATTTCTTGAATTGAGGAGGTAAATGAGACACTTTGCCAATGGAACAAGACAATTTACATTTGAAATAAGAAAAATCAATTGCATTGTCTTATTTCAAGTGCATATTATCTAATTATCTTATTTTAAGTGTAAAAATACTCATTCCATTGGCAAACTATCTTACCGGTATTTACCTGCTCAAATTAATTGTAATTACACTTGATATAAGAAATTTTTACTTAATTTCAGATCGTTTTTGCAGTGTGGGGTTACTTCCTTAATACTGCAGTGGATAGTCAGAGTAGGGTAAGCATGCATTTAATCAATCATACATCAAAGTTTTTTGAAAAGAAAAAAAAACTGTTCTTGGCCATATATGGAGAGGGCTGGTTCAGGGCCCCCCTCTCCAGGAAAATTGACCTGGTTGTCCCTCACTCCTGTTTTCGGTCATTATTATATACAACAGTAGATTTTTTTTTTTTTTTTTTAACAATAGAGAGTCTAAAATATCTAATTTCCCTTTGGTATTAATGCTTATTTTTCAATTGAACTACAATTTATAGATTCTATGGTATTTTTTTAGATGTGCAAGGTGCAATTTTTTGCATCACTGGAAAGTAAAGTATAGTATAGTGGAGGATCTTTGCGAATTTTTGAAAAGGCCCCCCCTCTCCACTTAAAAAAATAAATAAATTCACACGCACAATCCTGTACCCGCTCCTGAGAGGGAACGCCTATTGGACGTGTGCGAGAGTGTGCACGAGCCCATTTCTCCTCCTGCACCCTCTGTTTAAAAGTTTCTGTTTGCATCACTTATACAAGCTTACTTTCCAAAAGAGTATTTGCAATTTTTCCTCAGTGTCAGACTCAGCAAAAACATATCACCAGAATGATTGACAATCAGGAGGACCACTTTTTTTGATGATCCACAAGGAAAAAGAAAATCAACCACTATACCTTTAAATAGCCCAATGCCATCCTTATTAGGGCTATAGCGTAAAGCTGCGACCCAGCTGTCCATAACAAACCCACTATTCCAACTCTCCCTCATTCCTATGTATTTGTGACTCCTATTTTCTCCCTCGGTCCCTGAACACCACTAGAGTCATCTGAATGGCAGAATTTTTTTAGATAACTTTTTCATGCGGGTTCCCTCTGAATGTATTACTTTGATCATCTGTATCAATGTTTTGTTTTACAAAAAGTATTAGAAAATGTAAATATCATGTCACCAACACTTTAATGNGAAAATGTAAATATCATGTCACCAACACTTTAATGTAAATTGTAAAGGTAAAATTTTAAATTGGTCCATTGAACAAATCAGTTGTGCTATCTACTGTTAGTGCAGATAAGAAATATATTTAGTATTACACTGCAAAAACTCAAGAAATAAAAATTAAATTAACTGTACTTGCCCTTAATTTTAGGTAAATAAAATCTGCCAAAGTAAATAAAAAAATTTTTACACTGAACATGAGATAACTTGAGGTTATTTGAGGTTATTTCTTCTTCTAAATAATAATCTTATTTAATCAGCTAATTATCTCACCCACGTACTTAAATCATGGAAAAATTCACAAGTAGCATGAGATAGATTAAATAAATTATATTTCATATTAGCCGTGTATGATTATAGTACAGGGGTCATAGCCAGGACCAGTTCTACAGGGGCAATGGCCCCTGTTGTCCCCTGTCTAGAACTGCCCATGCTTTTTTCACTTCAAAGTAGCTCCCTCCACCCTGGTATTCTGTTCAAGTCAACAGCAAAACCTTTTTATCTTTTATTTGCCAACAAGTGTAAACTGAATTAATGATAATTGAACTTTATTGATCTAATACTGGACAAATTTATTTCTGCATTTTAACCCATGGAGCAGTGGGCTGCCATCGTGTGGCGCTTGGGGAGCAGTGTGGGGTTAAGGGTTTTGCTCAGGAACCCAGAATGGAGGCTGTGGGGTTCAAACCGGGTACTTGCAGTCCTCTGAGAACACAAATGCATTGCTCTAACCCACAAATACAACACTCCCCCGATTGGAGACAAATCTGTTTCCTCAGCCAACACTGCAAAAACGATCTAGAAATAAGTAAAAAAAATCTTAAATTAAGTGTATTTACCCTTAATTTCAGTAGGTATACAGGATGATCTGCCAATGAAACTAGTATTTTTACTCTTAAAATAAGATAATTAGATTATATGCACTTGAAATAAGACAATGCAATAGTTGTTTCTTATTTTAAATGTAAATTGTCTTGTTCCATTGGCAAAGTGTATCACTTACCTCCTCAATTCAAGACAAAATGCACTTATTTTAAGAAAAAATGACTTAAGATTTACATTTTTTGCAGTGTAATTATTGAAGTACAATATTACTTCTCTTTTTAAACATCTTCAAAGTAAAAAAAAATGAAATACCATTTGCTCTATAATTAATAGACACTTGCATTAACATGACTATATTAACATGATATGTTTTTTGTGCTCTTCTAAACACATACATTGTCAGATATGTGGTGCAGAACTTTCCACTCCTTGGAAATATCTTAAATCTTACAGCAGGTTTGAGTGGATCAACTATAAAACATATCAAGGAATAATAGATGTAGACAAGCTTTACTTGTCTCAGAACAAACATCCACTGTGCTTGTAGTAGATGTGTATGTAGTATATAATTAAGTAATCATGGGATACCTGCCTGATGTAAGAGAACATTTTGAAGGACATACTGTACGGTACGCACACACACAAAAACAAACACACACCCAGCCTGGACAGAGGATGCTAGATGAAGATGGAAATGAAATAATCAATATTTCCATTTAAATGTTTTCTTTGCTCTAGGTCAGATCAGACTTAAAAAAACATACCAGCTTCAACAGCTCTAACAATGTTTACAGGGCTGCAACAAGGATGCATTTGGCCAAAAAATGGCAGTTGGCTTATAAATGCAAGTATTTCTAGTTGATTTTGAATATTGTTAATCAACATCAGGGCTACAACATAAAAGGAAAATATATAACATTTTATGCTTTTCGACAGCAAATATAGACAGCAGATAACAGGTACTCTATCCACTTACTAGGAAAATAATAAAAATGCCTACTTCCATCTCAGATTTCCATTGGCCGATGTCAAATCAGTTTCAGCTTTAGTGAAAATGTCATCAACTGACCCTCATGTATATTTTTAGGCTGTGTTAAATAACATCATGGTTGGACAATGGCTGCGTTCGAATTTATGGGATGCTTCCTCCGAAAGCCTGATTAATTGGCCGATTATGTCATAGTGCGGCACCGAGGTCTGGTTGGATTCCAAGACTCCTCGTTATACAGCCTTAAAATGCGTCCTTCTTTTCACCCGATTTGAAGGATGGGCCCAGTGTATTCTATGTAGCCTTGAATATCCCAGGATTCATTGCGAGACCAAGCAAGCTGGCTGCTCCGTGATCAGAGGAAAAAGGCACTTGGTGCCGAACTGTGGTGAATGTTGGAAGTTCAGTTTAATGTAATACAAGTATGAATAGATATGTGGCGGTAATGTTTGATTTATCTAAAGGTTTTTATCTGTTACTGTGTAAATGGGTTTGGCTGTAATTTAAGGACAGATTCTAATATATCTGCAGGGTGGGGACTATAAATCTGATAGGATTTTAATATTTTATTGCAGTTTTGCACATTATGCTTAACCAAGAATGTTGAATATTAGCGGTTTTGCAGATATATTCTTTATATATACATTGTTTAGATTTACTTATATCTTTCTACCCCTTTTATAGAATAGAATAGAAAATCTCTTTATTGTCCCACAATGGGGTAATAACTGGTGATTATTGCAGCAAAACGATAATAGAAAGAAATGGTCACATAAATGTGGACCTTAGAAAAATGTATAAGAATAACATAATAGTGAAGAGTTAAAAGATAAAAAACAAAATTCTTTACTGTAAAGTGTTTTAACAATATAAAACTGTGCACCTGGAGAATAAATAACCAATATGCAGCTACGGACATTTTTACAGTAATGGATATTTTTAAAATAGCAGCAACATCAGACATGTGCAAAATGACAGCAGCAGGTTATTTAACTGACTAAGGTTTATATCATTATATTTATCATTATCATTTTATTTGTTCCGACTCCCAATAGTTGGAACCTTTATTCCTCTCTGTGTTCTCATTAGTGTAGTCTTTGTTCACTTTACAATAAAAAAAGAACAAAACTAAAAAGAAACATTTTTGAAAAGTTTGGTATTCATTTATTTACTGCTTTGTGAGTCAAGTGTCAACGTTGCTAGGCGACAAAGTGTAAGGCGGTTGTGTAGGCTATCATATAGTTTCTTATTCCTAATGTATTGGGTTTTTTTTGCTTTGTGTAAATCTGTATGCTCTATTTTGTCTTTACTCCTGCTACAAGTAAATTTCTTAATGGTGAAACAATAAGGATTTTTTTCCTCTTATATTTTAAGCATTACAGAGATAAATAGTCTGAATGCAAGAAAATTAATGATCAACTAATAATCTTTGCAATCCGAGCAGTTCTTCTTGACATGCATTTTGCATACATTGGCATTTTGATAATAAAACATGTGCTATGTAATGTATTTTGAAGCCCAAATCTGCAGTGCATCCTGATTTCGTGAAACAGCCTGACATTGAAACATCAACCCCTCTTTCAACCAAAAACTACTGTCAAAATCTGAGAAAAAACTTCAACAAATCACAAAAATGTTCATGAAAGTATCTGTATTTCTTCCTCATAATGTTAAAGCATAAAACTAAAATGCGTCAATGTTTCCCAGATCTTTTCCACTTTGGGATCCAAACCCCGAAAGACACGGAGCATATGAAGATAGTGAGAAATCTCCATTGGTGATATAAATGTGTGCGTTCACGTGTCTGCTCTCTTTACATTCCATTTTCCACCGTCCACAGTGTCCAAATAAACCGTCAACCCTGAAATGGCTGATAAAGTGTGTATTCATGTGTGTGAGTCACAATATTTGCACTGTGTTATTGCAGCTCTGAGGCCACAGCGTCTTCTATAAACATCCAGCTGTGAATTATTTAATAAATAAACACACTCAGGACCACAAAAAACACACACACACACACACATTTCAGACAACATGCTATTCCATCTAAAAGGTGGATTTATAACAATACACATTGAAGTGAAATGATAACAGGAGATATCTCAATCCAACCACAAAACGCATGCATACACACACGCACACTGAGACACACAAAATAAAAAAGTGGATTTCAGTGTTGAAAGGGGCTGGGAAAGCTGATGAACTGGATTAACTTTAGAAACACACCCTCCTACACTTGCACACCATTTCATTTTGTCTCTGGTTAAGTGGATTTGGCTCCTGGTCAAGTGTAAAGCAAGACAGAAGAAATCACTACAACAGATGAATGGATGACACCTATAGGTCAAATCAGGTACTGCATGAGTCAATAAGCTCATAAATCTTGATGTGTGTCACCATAGGCAACCCCTCATCCTTCATGACAGTCACACCAGATCATAGAAGGGAGCATAACTGGAAAATCCTTCTTATGTCCTAAATGTAAGGATTTCATATCGGAACATGCTTTTTAGGCTGCAGCTAAATTTGAGATGCAAGCTAAACTGCTTGCATGGGAAATCATTTTTAAACTAACAAGAGTATGCCTTTCAAAGCACAACTACATCATATTACAGAACATTTAAATTAGTTATCACATTATATGTTTTTGCTATATTGTTTTTGTCATTGAATTTTTTGGGAACATAGTATATGTGATCTTCCATTGCTAACAATTGAGACATTTAGACATGTCTTTATTTATTTCGTTCATTCATGTCATGATACAAAAACAAAATCTGTAATTTTTCCATGTCAGATTCACCACCGGTAAGTGAAAATGGGGATGAGCACGTAGGATGGCTTTACGTAAACATATCACCAGAATGATCAACATATTCTCATTATCAGTTCGCATGAAATCGTACGAAAAGTTATGCACAGTATTTCGTACATTTTTCCTCGAAAAAACAGATCAGTGCGCATGCGCAGCCAGACAGACGAAAAAAGCAGATCCGCGGACGGACAGTGCAATAATTACTTCTTAAGGTCTCTAACTAGGTTGCTTGCTGTTTTGTATCTTAGGGTTAATTGTATGTTAAATTCTATGTTATTTAATGATGCGTAAGAAGCGCATGCGAAAGGATATCTTGTCTCGAGGCAAGACGTAAAAATACGACGAAAACAATGTCAAAAACGTACGAAATTACTGTGCATAACTTTTCGTACGATTTCATACGAACTGATAATGAGAATACACTGGAATGATTGACAATTAGGAGGATCACTTATTTTGATGATCCACACAGAAAAAGAACATCCTCCAATATATGTATTGGAGGATGTAAAGTATACTTTTGTTTTAGAATGGCCTAGTCAAAGTCCAGACTCAAATTTGATTGAACAGTTCTGTTATGAACTTCAACAGGTCACATAAACTCAACTCGACAATGTGGCTTAAGTAACAGTTTTGCAAATAGACTGTGAAAAATTACTAGGTACAAAAAACTGTTGCCTCCAGAGTCAATTAGTGAAATGGGTTTGAGTATTTTCCCCATATAAAAATAGAGAGGTTGTAGTTAAAGGTGAAATGTTATATGAATGCTAAAATCAAGCGCCTTTGCTACAGATTGGTTGGTTTTTTTTAAAGAATTTTATCCCTTAATTACAAAATCAATCAATAGAAACAGGCTTTTTCTCTGCAACTGGAATTAAAAAGATAAAACAAAAGAATGAGAGACCATTAAGATAACACATATTTTCTAAAATGTTAACATTACAGTTTATATGTATCTTTTAAATATAACATTTGTCTGGTGATCTGCTGAAAATATTTTACTTACTTTGATGTTTTAATATTATCATTTCAAAGGCGCAATCATTAACTTGCTCAGTAGGAACTTGACTCCCTCTAGTGGCCAAAAGTGGAAACTAGAACTCAACATAAAAAGACAAGATGGTCAATCCATTTTAAAACACAGATATTATCCTAAACGTTATTAAATGTCTTTAACCACAGGAAAATAGGCAACAAACAGTTTATTTCACCCAATGATGTGTTTGCACACTTTCAATAAGCTCCAGGTCAAATACATGAACACAAGGATCCGACTTCAGAGTACAAATGTCTTAAAAATACAAATACATTAGGAAAATAAAATTCAAAAGTTGTACAAACTTCCACTGAGGTCAAGCCCACACAATTAGCAGCTGTTGTCCAGCAGAGGCCGAACAAACGCTGCATTTAAAGGAAACGCTTCCGGTACCAAAAGTTTCAGTTTCCAGGAATTAGCTGATAAGAGGAGAGAGAGAATATGAACCTAATGTTGCCTCACTTTGACAGGAAAACTGTGCAGCAAAATAGGAAAACAATTTACAAGGTTTTACCGTACATAAAGTTTGCTTTTTAGACCTCATAGTTTACAGAAAAATCATACAGACTGAAGGTCTTTAAAAATCGTTTTAGAGCGCTCTTTCTTTCAGATTTATAGTCAGAATATATTAGAAATGTATCATTTGTAATATAGTACTATTAAGTACTATTACACCACATTTGACTTTTACTCATCTTTCCCTCAGGATTATTCCAGCAAGGCCAAGATGCAGAGATCTAGTCATCTGCTTGTCATCACAAGGTCACATTAATTTGGAGCCTTTAACAGCATAATCAAATTCACATTTCTATGCATTTATATGTTGATAAAGATACATTTTCTATATTATTTTAGTCAAAGGTTTGAATTAATTCATTAAAAAAAAAACAAATACGAAGAGTGCCAAACGACCCGATGACGTCCAAGAAGACTGAACCCATCAGAAAGTCTTAAAACAACAGTAACAATCAGGCCTAAATGACTTTAAAATGCTGTAACAGCCAGTTGTCTCTTAGCCATTTTCACTGAGCCGCAGATCGTCTAAAGCAGGCAGGTTTAGGAAAGTGAGTTGATTCAAGTCCAGAGGGAAATCCAGGGGCTCACAGTTCAGTCTTCTGCCCAGAAAGAGGCACCTGCTGCTGGATCTCCTCGTCTGACGTCATCCCTTCGTCCGTCTTCTCCACCGGAGCTTTGCTCTTTTTCTTCTTCTTCACTTTCTTCTCCTTCTTTTTCTTTTTAGCTTCCTTCTCTCCATCTGAGCTTCCGTCGGCCTTCTCTCCTCCTCCTTTCTTGCCTCCCTTCTTCTTTTTCTTCTTCTTCTTGTCCTCTGCGATAGCAGCCTGGTCTCCTTTCTTCCTTGGACTCCAGTCCTCACTCAGGCAGGCTGGATGAACACAAGGAAGTAGGTGGAGGTGCAAAAAGGGAGAAAATTAGAAACAAACGTGTTTAGTATGGGAGGACGGAAGAGGGAAATGAAAGCAAGTCATTTGAAAATTATTTTTTAAATGGGCTTAACCCTTTCTGGGGCATACAATGAAAGACTAACTAAATTTCAAGCAAAGAGTACACTGCAAAAAAAACTGGAATCTAAGTAAGTCAGTTTTTCTTAAAATAAGATCATTTTTTCTTGAACTGAACAGGTAAAATACTTTGCAAATGGAATAAGAAAATGTACATTTAAAATAAAGGAAAAAAAATGCAGTCTCCGATTTGAAGTGCATAATATCAAATAATCTGATTTTAAGGATAAAAATGCTCCTTCAACTGGGAGATTTTCTTATTTACCTACTTAAATTAAGGGTAAATACACTTATTTTAAGACATTTTCACAAATATATAGATAATTTTTGTAGTGCTTTATTGGAATCCAGGACAAGGCCTTATTACCTTTGTAACGTTAAAAAATATGCATATTTTGATGGCATAAATAAATGACAATGTAACAACAAGAAAAGCCAACTTGCCCGTATAAATTAAGAAAAACAACAAAAGTGCTTCTATAAGAAATTTATGAAACACACTGAGAGTGAAAGAAATGGCTCTCCATTTGTAAGGGGTATGCAAGTGATCAAAAATGGTAACTTGCCCTATAAAGGGTTAATTTTGAAGATTCTTAACACAATTTTTAGACAAACATCTCATCATACTGATTCATGTAATCTAACAGAAACCAAACCAACCCGCAACAATTTTTTTCCACCTTCTTCGCTGCAAAAATGATCGAAAAATTAGTCAAACTTAGAAGGTAAATAAGATGATCTGCCAGAGGAATGAGCATTTTTACCCTTAAAATAAGATAATTACATATTATGCAGTGAAATAAGAGGCTGCAGCAGTGTTTTTCTTAGTTTAACAGCAAATTGTCTTATTGCATTGGAAAACTCTCACTTACCTGCTCAATTCAAGAAAAAAAAAATAGCTTCTTTTACTTATTTAGATGTCAATTTTTTGCAGTTTGCAGAGCTTTGCTTCAAGCATACAGCTGATAAAGATACTAAATGGAGCAGCTTTTTCTTTTTCTTATTCTCTGCTCCAGCCATACCTTCTTTCTTAGTTTTCTTTCCATCTCTCTTCCATGTTGGAGGGAGTGTACATATCTCCCCTTAATATGCAAACTATCAGTGACCCAGTGAGGCGCTGCTCTGATATCCATATATTCCACCATATATTAGCTGTGGTAGGGAGGCTGCATCACCGCAGCAACGCTGTTTTATTGATCATCGGCCGGTTCGGCTCGACAGACCAGCCATTTGACTTCAAAGGCTGCTCTCTGTCTGCTGGCAGGGTGGTGGCGCATATGTTCACCTGCCTACAGGCGCTAAGGGGGAGTCCTTGACAGAGCCTGAAAGGTCGCAGGGTTCAGCTTTCACAGCGCTTTTTTCACATATGTGTTAAATAAGATATTTCCAATACAGTATCTGCAGCCGTTCAAATTGAATTCAGCATATCTGAATTATTCCAGTGTCAATTTGAAAACTTTCAGCGTAACTAGCGATTGTGCTGAAAGTCGCTGAGGGAGGGAGCACAGATGTCAGTCAGTGAACTGATGCTGGGGCTGCAACTGAGCATCATCTCGCTAATCGATTCATTATTTTTTTCAATCAATAGTCTGATAAAAAAAACTTCCCTTAAAAAAGATTTTCTACAGAATTTAAACAAGGTGAAGCAACTTGAGGAGTTTTGGATAGAGCATATTCATTATTAAAATGCTTTTTCAGCACCACACATCCTGTTCTCCTTGAAGGGGTGATCTTCCACCTTCTGTTGAAGGCTCCTGCACCCTGAGTGTGTAAAAGAGCGCCATCGCAGATCCTTCCAGTCCCAAAGATCTTAACAACCCCACTGTTTCCAAGTGTTCTTATACATCAGTGGTTTTATTTTGAAAGTTTTGCTCAATTTCTTTCAGTTCTTACCTGCTCTGTCAGTATTTTCTACATCAATGCTGCTGTCTATAGTGTTTTTTTTTCTCCATTTCCTGTTAAATCGGCGGCTCTTTTTCTCTGCACCTCTAAAATAATTTTACACTAATCTGAGACTCAAAATTGTTTAGATTATTATTCTAAATCGATGCTGTTATCTGCAGTTTGTTCTGTAAATTGGCTTTTCACTGCCTCTTGAATATGTTTTATCCAATTATGATTTTTTTTTCCTTTATAACAACAAAGTGCTTTTTCTCCTTTGCTCTACAGTAAATTTTCAACTTCTTGCTCTTGCTGATGTATATGCTGTTAAGTTCCTCTGTACTTTGCAATTGACAAATCTGAATTTCCCCGCTGTGAGACAATAAAGACAAAATCCCTATTCTATTCTATACATCATTTTCCAAATATATAATTCTATCTCCTTTGCAATCGAAAATAAAAATGACCCTTCATGTTAGCAATGAAGCCAAAAACAACAAGCTGTTCCTGTAGCAGCAGATACAACAGTGTGGTTATCTGGGTCATCGTTGCAAAAGACCAGGAAAAATACTGCTGAGTCTTTGGGTGATTCTCAGAAAGGTTAACAGAGAAAAGTCTCCGTTTTACTGCAGGAGATTATTTTTCTGGAACAAATGAACCTGTTTTTGTTGCCTTGGTCAGAGAACATAAATCAAACATTTGCTCCAGAGAACCACGGCCTTTGGGGTCCTTAAATTCAGCCCAAGCTTCATTTTGTGTTATTGATTTTGTTTTTCTATCTTGACTTTTATGTAATGAGCTTTACCTGTTTTGCCAAAAAACAAAAAAGAAAAAAACAAAAAGAAATCATGAAACAAACCTTAGCAGGTTAGTTGCAACAGCTCATATCCAACGTCATTCTATGCCATATTTTATGGCACTCTTCCTTTGAGGTGTGAGTTTGTTTACCTTTGTCCCCTCCTTTGAGAACATGTTTCTCACACAGGTAAGTGGTCAGGTCTTCCTCCTGGTTTCCTTTGTACCAATCTTCAATCACTTCCTCGTACTGCTCAACCATCACGTCACACTGAAAAACACACAAAGGAAATCCAGCAGCGGTCAGACGTCTACATGCACTCAATCTGGAGATAAAAGTCGTTCATTTTTTTGCTTTTGATTGTTTATTTAAAACATAACTTTGCAGGTGCATTCATTTAGACATGATCTGGGTGCATTTCCTAAATGAGGGTTAGCAGCCATCCAGAGAAAGTCCTGGGTAAATTCATGCGTACTCTGACTTTTTCATTTTCGAAAGCTAAGAAGGAGTAACCCAGAGTAAAACTTTGACAGAAAATTCCTCAGTTAAACAACCCTGTTCAGTAGCAGGAGGAATTTTCAGCGTTTTAGCTGAGATCTGAAAAAAGAAGTGTTGAGGCCAATTTATGCTTCTGACGCATAGCCTCAGCAACCGTCAAATCTGTCTCTGTGCACCTGGAAAAAAAATCCTGACTAAGCATCAGACGGTCGCAAACCTGTGCAGACCTCAAGTAGAAGTGCACAGACAAAAAGCAGCTGTGATTGGTCCTTGCTAGGCTTTTCTGACTGTCTGAGTGGTCGTCCTTCTCGTTTCGGTGCCGGTGCGCGCCATTTTTAAAAACCGAGGAACAACTACAACGGACAACTACGACGAAAGGCGGAAGTACAACCACTTGTACGATTCCTCAGGCAAAGTATATAAAGATGCCAAGGTCTCTGCCAAAACGAAGTTCTCGTGAGCATCCGCTGAAGTTCTCACGAGTTCTCCAATAGGCTCCCCCTTGTGCTTTGGCAGGAAACTGCTGTGAGTCCCTGGAAATTCCAGACCAACGTTGCAGAAGCGTACCAGCAAAACTGGGTCGTGACCAGAATGAAGCGACATTTGATGTGTCCGGTTGCAGAAGTATAATCTGCCCTTTAGAAATATTGTGTCCTTTTCTGAAGGTTCTGCTAAGTTTGGAGCTCAAATACTGAGAAGATATCCCCATGAGGAATGGGTGAGTAGAGCGCAGTTTTGATTCATCTATTTAGAAGGAATATAGCCTGTTAAAATCTATTTAACAGAAAGTTATTTTCATGATTTTCTCTAATTTCAGTGTAAAAAAAAAAGACTCATACATGCATTCAATGGAAAAAAAATGCGAACGTTTTTTTGTGTCTTTTAGCTTGACTATTTGAACCATTTTTAACAAAAACTAAAAGCATACCTGTTTTTTGAGGTCGGCAACTTCTGCAGACGTTTCGTTCCACAGCTCGTAGGGAATATCCATCACCACCTTCACCCCTTTATTCACCAGGCCATGAAGAGTGGAGAAAGTCTCTGACATTCCCTGCACACAAACATCACAGCAACATCAGCTTTATAATGATCATGATGGGATCTGACCAAAGCATCCAAAAGAAAGAAGGGAAAAAAATGCTGCTTTGGGGTCATTTTTAGCCAAACAAACAATATACCTGAACAAAGCTAAGTGCTTAGATTGTCCGTCATACAGGATTACTTGAAAATCAGAAGTCTGAAAAGATCTTCCTTCCTCAGGTGAAACATCTCAGAGAAACTAACATTTTCCTGATGCTAGTGGAAATATAAACTGTGGTTGCATAGCAAAGGATGCAAAGACAGACAGAGAGACAGACCTTGGCGAAGCGGTTGCTGCCGGTCCTTTCTTTGTGCAGGTTGTACTCCAGCAGACGCTGACACACATTTTCTACAACCTCGATGAATCGGAGATCTCTGGATTAAAAGAAAAGAAAAAACACTGAGATGGGTTGTCCTTCTATGGCGTTCCTACCTTCACTAAACCATATCCAGTCAGTTAAACTGAGAGCATAGAGATCGCCATGGAGGACCTCATCCTTCTTTTCATAATACACTAAACATCCCTCACGGGATTGCCATCAACCTGAGCTGCTGAGGCTGAAATATGCCAACCCATTTCAATAGTTCTTTGAAAAATGCCGGAATTATGCAAGATTTAATATTTTAGTATACATTTGGGGTCAGATTAAACATTGTTTCCCTCTTGGGGCTCATCGTGTGTTTTAGTCCTTTAATGGATCAAACAATTTTTCCATTTAAAGTTTTGTTTTGTGTGTTTTTCTCTCTCCACATTAACATTTTCTGCAGAGTTCATATTATTTTGGTATCAGTCTAACTGATATGTAATGCCGATATTTTAGGGCCAATATTACAGACTTCCTTTCTTCTTCTTCTTTGTCTCTTTTCCTTTATTTTCATGATAACAATGATAAAATGACAATAAATGTTACAAAGGCCTCAATTTAAATAAAAAAGTTAAACCTTTTTTAAATAAATAAAGTAAAAATCAACACCAGGGGGACAAAGGCGTTAGCAAAATCTTGCATGGTTGCTGAAGGCTCTAATGAATCAGTCAAAACTAATCATTAAATAAAAATCACAGATATCGACTGATGTCTCGGCCTATTTCTAGTCCCAATGTGACCTGAAATCCCCCCTGTTAACCCTTTTATTTCTTTTCCTTTTTTTCTTATTTGCTCGTATTCTGCTTTTATTTTTCTTCTATTTTATTGTCTTAATTCATGTAAAGCACCTTGAATTGTGCATGTACTTAACTGTGCTATACAAATAAACTAACCTCGCCTCCATGGACTGCAATCTGAGGTCCTCTCCTTTATCAAGGTTTCCTATGACGCCACCTGCATACCATCAGCTGTCATTAAGGAATAAACGCTAATGTAAAGGAACAACTTAATAAACTAGGATAAGCTCTTTGATGAGGCTCAGTTGAATTTTAAAGCACCTTTTTAAGGATACTAACCTTAAAGCAGATATTAAATATACTTTTCGCTTAATCCATGTTTCTGTGTCAAAAACAATAGCTTCAATAGTTCTGATGCAATAGTTTAATCTCATTAGCTGTGAGCAGAAAATCCAAATATTTAACAGAAATAAAGGTTAAAAAACAGTCGGTGTGTAGTTAGCTAAATAATGTTTCACTGAGTGAATTGAGTTAGTGAAATCAATGAACTTTTGAAGAATTTATTCAATGAAATAGGAATAAATATGTGATGCTTGCCATTTTTTATTGACTTCATTAAACAAATATATATATAAAAAAAATCTTAGAGATGCAGACAAATATTGTTTCTGAAGGGAAACTAAAGTACAAAACGCTGTGGATTAACACTAACTTAAAGCTTCAGATAAACTACTTCCTGTGCCTTTAAAAACACACAGAGGAGTGTTATCGCTCTGACAGCAGCGCAGCTCGTTTCTATATCAGGTTCTTCCACAGGAACTGAACCTGACCAAGTTCCCCTCCCCTGGTGCCTCGGCTGAATGACAGAAACATCTAGAAAGAAGGTCTCATTTCTGCTTTTTAACTTGAGCCGCTTTAATGGAGGGCAGAGAGCTGGAAGAAACTCACGACTTGACGTATTTAACAGGCGGCGCCCCTTTCCCGTCTATGAAGTTGTAGTTGCTTTCAATCACTGCTTTGGTCTTTCCCGTCTCTTCGAAAGCCGACTTCATCTCGATGCTGACAAACTTACAGACTGGAGGAGGAGAGAAAAAAACAAAAACATAACATATCTGTCTACAGCACAAACTGCAGCTTAGCTATTATTTATAAACAGTGGAAGTTAGCATGTTTCATCTCATCCTTATATTTTTATCAACAAATAAAAAGATTCAAATTTGTATTTCATTTCTTTGACAAATGTATTTCTATTAAAATAATGTATCGAATGAATCAAGTGCTTATAAAGTAAAACAAGGTGAATATTTAAAGCAGGAAATCAGTAAATATAATAAATAATTTCAAAGATTGTTCTTTTCAATTGCACATCTATTTTATTGAAATTATCAAAACTGAATAAAAACAGAAATCCATCCCAGTGAAAAAAACATGAAAAAAAGAATCAGAATATTTATTCTTTATGATCAGATTATCTTTAAAAATCTTCAGATAAAATCTGACTTTACATTCTAAACAATTTATAGAAAGAAAATATGATTTTTTTTATTTTTAGACTTTCAATTTTATGCAAGACACATAAGATTTGGTCAGAAAAAAGAGACTGGTAAGGACCTCAGATCAAATACTGAATGTTTTTTATACAAATGTAGCATTTTTTCCAAAACAAATGATAAAAGCTTTGTTCCTTTCTCCAACAATGAGTTTATTAAATCTTTCATTTCCATGACATATTTGCCAATAACAAAATTACCTTAAAGTATCTATAAGAGCATCCATTACTCTGGGGTTCTGTTATGGTGCCTTTAGTTCAGTCTATTTTACAGTCACTGTTTTGTTTATCTTTGGAATCTGCTGATAAGCGAAAATGCAAACGCCTTATATACATTTAAAAAAAATATATAGGACGAAGCGAGGAAAAAAACAGCACAGGGACATGGAGTTTGATTATGCTGCTTTTTGGCTGCCCTTAAAAAGTAAACCTCAGTCTGTTACCGATGATGAACAGCAGTAGGCCAAAGGATCCAGCTTAAAAAGATGGAAGCAACTCATTTTACCTTCACATCTGTTGGGAAGATGGACCCACTCATCATCCCCGTCAGTTTTAGCTGCTCCAACCGAAGAAATTAGGAACAAAACCGAGCAGTACACAACCAGCATTATGGCGTCTAGTGTCTTCGACTTTATATCTTTACATAAGGGTCGTTTTAAACATCAAAATGAGACAAAGAAATCCATTACAGCTCAGTTTTTACATCCATCGGCGGATCACGATTACAGGTGTCTGCAAACACTTCCGGTGAGGGCGTCGCGCAAAGGACGCTGTCACGATTTGGACCAATCAGGGACGAAGAAGTGGCAGAAGCTTAACCAATGGGAGACAAAGAATACTCACGGAAAATGTGTATCGCAGGAGGTATCACTCCGCGATATTTTCTTCACTAAAAATTAATGACAATTTAAAAGCGGAAAGAAGTAAAAAATGCTCTTAACAAACCAAAATATAATGTACACCTAAATGCAAATAATACAATAGAGTTGAACTGAATAAAGGTGAGATAGATTTTTTTATAGAAATTTGAAGTTACAAGAATATTGTTTGAAACTTAAGTTATTTTTACAGTGTAATTTAGTGTGTTACACATGACTAAAAGTTTTGGTGTTTATTTTTTAATAGAATATTTATGATTGGAAACTGCCAACATGTCTCATACAATTTGTATAGAAATATATTTAAATACTATTTTTTCATGTAATATGAAAATAACGCACGTGCCCATTTAATATAAATGCATGTTTTATGATTTAGCTTCAAATGACGAGAATAAATTTTATTATTAAACATGAATTACTTTAAATGCCTTTGATAAACACTCTGCTGACAGAGTGATACGTCTAGTTTATATTCAGTCATATTATATGTCTTGCGATTCATAGATTTCTCCAGCAGGGGGAGCTGTTTATAAGTCTAAAGGGTTTCAGATGTTATATATCAATCATGTCTGATTAAGACAGTCTTGCTTGTGCATACGTTTTAACTTTATTAATAATAATATTTAGTAATATAAAAATAATAATGTGATTGTGCTTATTGTCATTGTTGCAAATAGTCCACATTTCCAGACCATCAGATTGATTTTAAGCCTAAATTCTTTCAGAGTTTAACAAACAGAGAAACTTTAGTACAGGAGAAGAAAATAAAGCCTGATCAAATGAAGTATTACTAATGAATACTAAACAGATGTAATGACCTGGAGTATCTTGCTAAACCACAAAGGTGCCCTCTTACACCTTAATTAAAAAGGTTGGAAAGGAAATAAAAGTGACATTTAGTGATGAGACTTCAGCATCCCAAAGCGAGGTTGTAGAATGTAAATGGGCAGCTAGATGAGGGATTTATCTGTTGTAATGAAAGCACTTTTCCGGTCTGCTGTAGAGAAGGAGGAGCTGACCTATAAGAAGAAGCTTTCAGCTTATTGGCCTGTCCGTGTTCCAGTCCTCCCTATGGTTAGTGATGAGATATGAGGGCTGAGCTCATGGTTGAGACGCCGCTTCCTAGAAGTCTGCTGAGTTCCTGTAGGCAACTTTTTTTCCTCAGATAGCACAGGATGGCCTTTCACGGCTTCACCGATGGTCTTCAGATCTAATAGCTTGTCTTTAAAAGCCAGGCTTCTATAAAGACCCTGCTGAACTGTTCCTGAAATGTGGAAACATGGAATTAACTTAATATTCTCTGTTTTTATTAAAAAGAAAACAGAAATTACAAGCTAATTTCATTAATTATTCTTGGCTTGAGCTCCCTTTCACGTTTCCCTTTCAACTTTTTCCTTTATCTTCTGAAATCTACAATCATCTTCCTTGTTTTGTTCACATTCAGGATCAGATGATCATTTCCACATCATGCAACAAAGCAGTCCACCTGCTCTCTGTGATCAGTTTCCTTTCCATCTCGGATGCACCAAACGACTGGAGGTCAGAGGTGTACAGAGTTAAAAGGAATGATGAGAGTACCGTGCCCTGTGGTGCTCCTGTGCTGCTGACCTCCCGGTTAGACGCTTGACCCTTCAGACTCATAAACTTTAAAAAAAAGCAGTGTATATTTGAGTGTATGTATTTATTCAGCTGGGATATGATGTGCTCCTGTGTGCTTGAATGTATTTGTTTGAACCAGGGTGTGAGTGAAAGAGATTTTCACAGCATGATAAGAGCGTTTCTCAGCGGTTCAATAATAGTGCAGTTTCTCTGAGAGGTGCTTCAGTGTACTGCTGCCTGCCAAAAGGACAGTCAGCTCCTCGCTGCACAGAGCACACTCGCTCGCGCACACACTCGTACAGATCAGTGCGTGTCTCATAGCAGGACTTGACACTGAGTTGGTGGAGGGGAGGTTGATGTGAGGAGAGAAAGAAAGATGAAAGCTAGTTTTTATACAGCCATGCAGCCCACACAACAGGCAAACCGGGGCTTTGTTGGAGAAACTCTCATCTCACTGCTCCTTTTCAGCTGTTCCTTGGAAAAAAAATAATAACGCAGATTACATGGCAGCTTGTTGAAAAGCTTTGTCGCTCTCCTCTTAAAAAGAGGCCGCCTTTATCACTGTGAACCAATAAATGCTTAGACGCAGGAAGACAAACACTGAATATGAACCACAAACGCGATCCTAAAGGGACATTAGAGGCTTTGTATGTGAACAAAACATACTGAAAATGTGTCCGATGTGAGCTCATCTGCTTGAAATGCTGCAGGTTTTTAGATATTTCTAAGATTATTTGTATAAAGTTCTGAGTTTCTTTTTTCCATTCAGTATTCTGTTTAATCATACCTAAAGACTTTTTTCTTTCATACTTTTTGGTCTCTCACATCATAGTAGAGGAATCTGGCCCTCTGGAGCCGGGAATATCTGCTGTCACCAGGCAGCACACATTTCAGAATCATGTATGGTCAGGTATGTGTGAAGAAATATGTTATTTCTTTACAGATTAGAAGGATAAGCAGCACCCACTGAGTTGAAAGTATAATCTCCTTAATATGGGTCTGATGTCCTCCCTGCATCACCAATTATCAGAAGTCTAAACGTTAATACAGCACCTCCGTTTCTCTTTTTTTCGCACATATACTGTACTGCTGTGTTTTTAGATCCTAACCTGTGCATGGCACAGTTAAGACCAAGCTACCTGCACCACCATCTTCGGTCATAAAGATGAGTTCATGTTCAACCAAATGCCAACAAGGAAGGGGAAAAAAAATGTCTCAGTTTCGCCGATTGAAACGATCCATTCCACTATTTTGCGCCAGTGTTCCCCTGTTTTGCATTTTTATTAAAACTTACAGTAATACTTGCACCTTTAACTGTTTACGGTTTTACTGTTCACTGTGCAATATCAGATTGCTATTCATAATTTTGCCCAGTTTGTGTTTATCTCTTAATAAACAGGTAAGTTTGTTGTTACCAATCATTGTGTTTTATTCAATCTCACCTAATTTAGCTGGCTAGATGTTATCAAGAGTACTAAAACCCTTTTCAACATGAGTCTTACAACTAAGGCTAAATACTTTAACTTAAACTTAAATACATGCTCGGATAGGCTGGTATCGGCCAGTATCGGTATCGGATCGGAAGTCCAAAAACAATATTGGTATCGGATCGGAAGTGCAAAAACCTGGATCGGGAGATCTCTAATCCAGAGCGTAAATTAAAACCATTATTGTTACGTACAATGTGTTAGCGAAGATGGAGACCAAAAAGAGGTACTTAAGCATATTCCAGAAAAGAAAAAGCAGTAGAGCTGCTGGACGAATGGAAAAATTTCCCAAAATAAACACGTTCTTTCAAAGAAAGACGGCGTGGGGGATTGGGGTGTTTTACTTCATATTGGGCCCACCCAGATAATGTTGCTTACGGGCCTATTGTTGCGTCATTATGCCATTGTCTATGAGAAATGCCTGTTGAGATTTGAGCCTCTGTCTATTGATGCGAGAAAGTAGAGCCCTGATTGGATAACCAGCAAAAATACATCACTTTCAGTGAGGCTAAAACCCTTTTAGGGGGTCTGTGGAGCAGGGCCGGGTCGTGAAGCTAGCTGCTCCATTCCGATTGGCAGACACAAGGATTTTTTCACAACCTCATGAATCAAGAAGGAACCTTGACCATGCAGTCAGAACAGTCGTCTTGTGCTGAACTCTTGCCGTTGTTTCTGGAGTTTATAATTTCAGAGCTATTCACAAAAGCTTCATTGTTTTAACTGTTGTAATGTATTTTATCTGCTTCAACATTTGTAAATGCACAACATGACGTTTGGATTTAATTAACACCCTGTTTCAGAGAGCAGCAGCAGCCGTCACTATACACTGAAAGAAAAAAAACAAGTAAAAATGAATGTTGCTAACAAAAATAAAGGTTGGAACTGTAATTAATATGCAGTTGTAGGTTTATATTATCACTGGTGCTTACCTTTATCTTGGCTGCATATTAAAAAATAAAAATGTCTTGAGAGCTGTAGGCTACTGAATTAAATTTATTTTTGTGTACACTCCGTGTGTATATAATGATAATAAACTCTGTCTGAGTCTAAGTCACTGTACTGCTTTATCTCCAAACTCACATTATGGAGCCATGGTTTCAAAATGCAAACTAAAAGCATTTTGGTAACAGAAAAGTAAATCTAAAAGCATATTGGAATTATTTCTGGCTAAAGTTAATTTTATTTATGCAGATTGAATCTTTATCTTTTCTATTTTGATTGCCAAAAATCAGACTGCGTTGCTTAATTTAAATTAAGCAACGCTTTAAATTAGCTTTTTTTTTTTTTATAATATTAGTTTTATCAGGTCATACAGAAATAAAAACTTTAAGGATATCAATGTACAAAACAAGTCCCATGAATTGAGGTTAATTTTATTTAATTAGCCTCTAATTTTTTTGTTTTTTACTGATTTAAATTTTACAAGAAAGTAATCTATCTATAGTTAAATCTAGCGTTTCAAAGAAGTAGCCACAGTTTAAACTGAAATCAAAACCGTATTATGTTCAAAAATGTATCTAGATGATAAGAGCTGCTTTGACCTTTATGGTTTAAAACTTTGCTTTTCTTAAAGTAATAAAGAAGAAAATGAAACCCCATAAATAATCTAATACAAGAGAAAGTTTTCTAAGGATGCCTTTATTAAAGAGTCAACAACGTGCGCTAGCCGTCCAGTTCTAGAAAAATAACACAGTCATACATTCATCCATGTGGAAATCCATAAAAACAAAGAGAAACAAGGACAGTTTTTTTTTTTATTATTATTATTCTTAAAGCTAAAAATCCCTTTAGGAGGTGAGAGGGGAACCTGAATGATGCCGTGTAAAGTGTTTAATGCGTGTACTGTGTGTGTGGATCTGTGTGATGAATAGACATGCCAAAGTTTTTTTATTTGTAAAAAATTACATATATATATATATATAAAAAAGGTAAATGCAAATCCAAATCATAACGTTTAAGCCTTTGTAAAATGGCTCCTGAAAAATTGAGCAAAGGGGTAAAGTATCTCTGAAGTAAAGAACTGATATTCAGGAGGATCCTTGTAAGAGTTAATTGAGATTCTTGCTGAAAAAATAATTTAAATAACAGATATAAAATGTTACAAGACATGTTCAAAATGTTGAACTGAAAACTAACAACAAAAACAAAAATGTTGGAAAGAGAATAGATAAGCAAAGTAAATGAATGGATGAATGAATGGAATAACTAAATGTTTTAATGTTTCTAATATGGATGGAAACTAGCTTTGTAGCTATAATCCGGCATATTTACATTTGTTTTTATACTGATGTTCATTAATGTGCATTGTCCCTATTCAAATAAATAAATAAAATAAAATAAAATAAAAAATAAAATAAATAATGTTTCTAATCAAAACAACTTACAGAAAAAGCTGTTCTTTTTTGTTACTAAATAATTTCCTTTGACTCATAATATGGAATGACGTGGATAATTCTGCACATCCTGTGCAGATAATGCTCTGAGATGTAGACCACTCCCCTTTGTTTCTGCTCTCCAATCTTTTACAACACACCTAAGATGAGTGGTTCTGCATGAAAGGACTTTGTAATATATAATGTGGAGTTTCTAGTCAAGTTTTGATTGCAGGATATTTATTTGAGAGGGTCTAAAGTAAATTAATGGGTGAAACCTCTCTGGTTCTTTTTGTCACAAACTGAGGCTTTCCCTTCCACTGGCTTTTATCATTTCATAGCTGGATGTTTTATCAATGCAGAACGATTAACTTAGCTAGGGCATGACCAACCAATCATGATTTATGCATTGTTCAAAGCCTTGCAAACCTGCTATAAGAGCACAAAATCTCAGGTGAAAAAACTTTACATACACTAAAATAATGGAATGTTGATGACATAGGTGTAAAATTAGCTAACTCCCATCTTGTTAATCTAAAAATTGTAACCGACTGCATCCGAAAAGTCACAATTAAACATTGTCTGTCTGTGTTCTAGCTGACATCTAATCATAAATAACAGTCTTAAGGATAAAAGAACAGAGAAATGCATCTCTTCCCTGACTTTCTTCTCAATCATCAAGGAAAAAAATCTAACAACTAATGTGACTGATCAGAAATTAGTGTCTGTAGTTACTGCAAAGCTGAAAGCTTCACCAGGACTTCCCAGAACCTTTGCACTTGCACCTTTTTTCCCTTTAAAAAAAAATGTATTGTTGCGATACATTCTCCATCTGATCACGGTGTTACTGTAACCCTGTTGATGCAGACTGAATCCTTGCCTGGGACTGAATTGGAAGAACTTTGAGTAATTAGCCTGTGATCGTCATTGTGATGTTACAATATTAAGATTTTACAGAAAGTTACGTTGTACTTAATTTGAAAAGTCTTGTTTGGCAATAGCAACAAGAATAGAATCCGATTCTACATGTCTGGTTCTGCAAAATTCATTTTAAAGTTTTATTCACTTATGCTGGATTTTGCTAATCTGATTCTCTTAAATGAATTCTACTATGTCTTTTGTATGGTTTGCAACATGTATGTATTCAAATTATCGATCTCTTAACAGTTTATGTTTTGCTTTGCAGCACAGTTTGATAGATCTTCTTAATATAGCAGTAAATGGTGAAATATGCTCATTCAGACTTCGAAAAGACATCCTGCGATGAGTCAAAGCAACGTCTACATTTGGTTGAAATGTAAAAAAGCCATGATTTTCAGATTGTTTATAAAAAGAAGAATCAGAAATTTTCAACAACTATTTCTTGACAAAATTAAGACTATAACAGACTGATCAGAATTAGCCAAAAAAAAAAAACAAAAAAAAACTTCTACATCATGTCTGCTATTTGGGGGGACATCTTACCTTATTGTTTTTTCCACTCATTATTTTCCAGGGAAAATTAGTGAGGATTTTGTTTAAAAAAAAAAAAAAAAGTCCAAAAATAGCTTTCGGAATTAATAATGGATCTAACAAACCTGGCTTCTTTCAGAGACCGACAATCCTGCACTGCAAAAACAATCTAGAAATAAGTAAAAATTTCCTAAATTAAGTGTATTCACTCTTAATTTGAGTAGGTAAATGAGATAGTTTGCCAATGGAATGAGTAATTTTACTCTTAAAATAAGATAATTAGATAATATGCACTTGAAATAAGACAATGCAATTGTGTTTTCTTATTTTAAGTGTCTTGTTCCATTGGCAGAATGTCTCTTTTATCTCCTCAATTCAAGAACAAATGCACTTATTTTAAGAAAAAAATGACTTATCTAGATTTAGATTTTTTGCAGTGTGTCTTTACTATTAACAAAAACTTTACAAGCAATCTCCTCTCCAGTGGAAGCAGAGTAAGGGTCTTCGTCCTTAAAGCAGTTCCTGTATTAATGTCTGGTAGTGCTACAGGGTATTCCTCCATGAAAAGCTCTTCTTTTGAAAACATACACTGATGAGAGGAGTTACTGTAATATCAACTGTTAATGAAAGCAATAAAATAAGTGGTGCTGAAGTTACAGCCAAACCACATCCCAGCGTACAGGTTGTTGTCCAAACCGGAGCATAAATCTAGTGTGGGATTCCTGTTCCAGAGATCACCGAGTTATTAAAGCCCTATGCAGCTGCCATGATTTACAGTTCAATCTGCAGCTGATCAGCAAGAGGAGCAGAGTATGATTCTAAATAATTCCTCAGTTGAACTATCTTTTATTTGCTACGTCCAAATGTTATCTGAGTGTTTAGACCCTGAGTATTTAACCGTGGTGCTTTTCATGCACATTTCTTCAACAGTTCCCGACCTTCTCTGTTTTATTCCCCTGAAGCATCACAGCTACTCTAAACATCTCAGCTAAAATAAATTTAACTGGAATCCTGAAAGACGTCACAAAACAATGCAAGGTGCAGACAAACGTATCCTAGATGTGCACAGATAGAATCTAAATCACTATGAGTTAGGACTTCTACAGAATCTAATCATGGACTCTGAGTGGATCGATGAGCCTGTGGCACCCTGTAAAGACCCATGTGGGATCACAAAGACATTGGGCTTACTGATTTCTCATGGGGATTGATTAACCTCAGTACATACTCACATTACATTTTCCATTTATTTAAAACAAAGACTTCAGGAACAGTTTTTTCTTTACTTTTTAGCTGAGGGATATCTTAAAAATTGCTCCTTACATCAATTTCTCCAACGTCCTATAAGAATTATTGGTTCCCATCACAGTGATTGATTAAGGGTGATTGAAAAACGAACCTGATGCAGCACAGTCCTGATCAGAGGGCAGCAAAATTAAGAGAATCCAGATGTTTTTGTTTGTTTTTTCATATATTTGACCAGTCCTTCATCAAATGCCCAACATCATAGATATGCTGCCATTGATGCTGTGAAGCTCTTCAATGCTTAACCCAGGAGCCCAATATCCTACTATCACAATAATAACTTTAAATGCTGCATTAACGGATATAAAATATGTAAAAACATCCTTAAAATTAGCATATTTACCTTTAATTTGAGAGGGTTAATAAGATAATCTGCTGATCGAAAGAATGTGCTCTTAGAATGTGATAATTAGATTTTATCCACTTGAAATAAGATAGCGGCAGTATTTTATCTTATTTTAAACACATTCTTCTTAATCTGTTGTATTAGTATTCTGCCCAATTCAAGGAAAAATAGACTTATATAAAAAAATAGACTCATTTTGCTCTTGGAATATGATAATTAGATTTTATCCACTTGAAATAAGATAGCTGCATTATTTTATCCTATTTTAAACACATTTATCTCAATCTGTTGTCTTATTCTATCCAATTCAAGGAAAAATAGACTAAAAAAAAGAAATCTAAAAAAAAAAAGAGTTATTTTCATTTTCTTACGTGTAGATGTAATTTCAGTGTGATTTCTTAAAAAACTGGAAGCCTATTGTGTCATAAAACCCCCTTAAAGACCATCAATCCTTTACGTGAAGTAAAGCTCTGTGCAGCACTCTTAATGAGCAGATCTACTATCCAAAAACAAAGATATTTGTTCTCTCTCTCTCCAGGACAAAAGACAGGAATTATGTGTTTTTTGGTTTTTTTTATCAGAGGGCCCTGGCTTGAAAGTTCTTAAACTTTGTCCACAAACTATCAACTCCTTGTATGGTGGATCACAACTATTGTTTGACAAAACAAGAAGAAATGTAAAGTTTTGCATTACTGTGCAAATAAAAGCTGCAGTAGGACTTCCCAGGAATACAGCACTCAAGTAGATGAATAAACATAATCTTCTTTATTTGTCTTTGCAACTTAGTATATTCCATTGTCATCTTAGCAGTGGCCTGCCACTGTGCCGTGCCTGGGAAGCATTTTGAAGGCTAGTAGGGTCCTAAAGGGGCAATATGTGCAACTTAAACCCCCAAGGGAAACAGGCCTCCCTCCTCTAAACACAAGGCCACAACTCAGCCAGAAGTATGCAATGTTTGAGCCTGAATGAATTCTGTTCTCGCCTGCTTGAGTAAACAAACACATTTCTCTGTTCTTGTGAGGGGAATTAAACATCTGATGCATGTAGGTTTTTTTCCATTGTTAATTGCAGGTAGTGCTTTTGATTCCTTTTCACTTTTGTTTTGGTTCATCGGACAAGAGCCACAAAAAAAAAAAAATAAATAAATAAAAATGTTGGTCTGCCTATTAACTTTGTTTCAAATACTTTAAATGTCCTGAATTTTGGTTCATCCTCCATTTAAAAACTCCTGCTGATTACAACTATGGTAGTCTACTATTTACATTACTTATCTAGGTAAATAAAAGCGAACCAACTAGCTAGATAATGTTAATCCATGAACAAGCATTTTATTTTATGACTACTTCAATAAACTGATATGTTTCTATAAACAGTAGCATGTTACTGTCTTTTTTAATTATTGCCATGCTTAACATAGAGGGATACATTGAATAATCCTCCTAGCATAAATGCTTCTGTTTTTAAAATAGTTTTAAACACTGAGGACACAAATCTGGTCGAGAAAAGTGACACCGTGCAAAAACAAAACTTCTTTTATGAGTCATGTATTCAACAAGTAGTTTGCAAAATACAGACCACCATGTTTAGGTTTTAAAACAGAAAGGTCTTTAATCTCCCCAAACTTTGTATTTATTGACCAATTGACTGTGACTTGATTCAAAAATGTATGTGGGAAATCAGCAATAGCAAAAGTTGGTGTTACAGAGGCGACGTTTTTCTTTTTTTCACTGTTGCTGGGATTTAAAAACCCAAATGACTTGATGACGAATGACTTATGTTCAAAACTAAGGACTCAAATGTTCAGCTGCTGCCTAAAAGCAGCAGGATGCGCTTTGGTTTCTGTTACCGCACAGTGGAGCCCTGCGCTTCTGACCGTGACATTACGGGATGCTGAGCGGATAATGGGGTCTCCATGGTTGCAAATGTGACATTCTTGGACATTGATTCATTGACATGTTAAAGCTTTTTGACGCCAGGACCGCCGCCAGCAAGGTCACAAGGTCCGCCAGAGGGAGAGAAGTAAATGCAAGGACAAAGACGACAAAAATAATGGATACAAAACCTGAATGAAAAAAAAACAGATGATGTCACTGTTGTAGAGGGAGGACTCCTGAGGATGAAACAAAGGGCACAATATTTGACCAGGAGCTATTCATCACACTTGTTGTATATGTGTGTGTGTGTGTATGCGTGTGTGCATGTTGTAGGTTAATGTGTTTTTATCTGATCAAACATGCATAATTTCTCTACTTCATTGCCGACAGCAGTATATTATCCAGAGTAAAAGTTAACAGCCTCTGCTCATGCCAACCATTTGAAGTCGAGGCCTTAATGACTTCAAGATAAGAAGAAAGATGATGAAATTCTGATAAAATTTGCCTTTGAAACAGAATTCCCAGACAGACTTAAAGGCTAACTTCCTGTTCCCATTCATGTCCATCCAATTCATTTATTTAGTGATTCCTTTCTGTTTCCTCTTTTTTTTAAATTCAATTTTACTCATTTTTAAAACAAAACCATCCAAGGTGTTTTCTAAATATCTTTTATCTCCTTTCCTCTTCACTCAAAATACATTTGCCGTTTACCAAGTTAAAGTGTACTTATTAAGGAAGAGCTGAACGAGAAGCCCGGGTACTGCTGGCAGCTTAAACAGAAGCAAAGACAGAAACTGGAAAAGTCCTTATAATTATTATTATTATCAGCAGTCTCTTATTATTATATTCTTAATTATTATTACTAGTATAAGTGGTGTTAAGATAAAATAAAGTTCCTTGGCCCTTGTTGATGCAGAGAGAGAGGTTGCATACTACAACAGTCGAGCACTGCTTCCATGCTGCCCTTCATCCCAGAGATCCAGTTGGACTTAAATCCATCAGTCCAGAGGTAAAGGGGGGATCAGTATTGCACTTACAGTAAAAGTATTCTTCTGAATATTCCTTTGCAGGTGAATTGAAGGTTCCAGCCGCATTCAAAAACATTTATATCCAAATTTATTCCATTAGGGATTCCATGTTTGGTTCCTGGGAAAGAGGCTTTTGAGTTGAAGGCGAAAAAAAAAGCAGTTTCCTCTCCAGAATGTTGCAGGAGCTCTTTGTAAAACCAGCATTTGTTTGAAATTTCCAGAGTAATGCAGGACTTTTTGTAGCTTTGATAAATAAAATCCTTCGGTCTCATTGGAAAATGTCAATGGGAACAGTTTGTCCTGACTCAGTAAAACTGCTTGAAGATAAATTTTTCAGTTTTTAATTTACCCCAAATTAAATCTGCATTTGTCATCTTATAATCAAAAGTGCCACCTGTACTGACAAAATACATCAACCTATATGGTGTGATCAAGCTTTTTATCCTTCTTAGACAAAGGTCATGAGACAGTTATATATACTCCATCAATGTCACATTGACTTGAGTTATTGAACTATTTGGGTTATAAAAAAGTTCCTAAGTCCCATTGATTCTTAATTTTTCAAACAGACCAGTTCTCTGTCCTGTCATTCGGACCGTGACCTGAATCCATGTTTGTATAATAAGTAATTATTATAACTAATAATTAGTCAAATTTAGCTGTTCTTGTTAGTGTTTCATCACTCATTTCTCTTTCTCATTGTAGTTTCAGTTTAAATAGATAACAGGAGGTATTTTAGGCTTCTCTAACTGTAGCTTAAATGAGATGTGACAGTTTTATTTTGTAGTAGATAGCTACCTCAGCAGAATGAGCGAGTTAGGCATTGTCTGGATGACCATCAATCACCTATTTGTCCAGGAACCACAAAGCTTTCCTAAAACAGAAATGCGTTTGGATCTCTACTGAATAAACAATTGAAAATAAGATTTTCTATCATGGATTATTAAAAAATTATAGTAAACTATATCCTGTAAAATGGTTATAACATAATATCTAAAAAGACATTTATATCCTTATCAAAATGTAGAACTATAAAATATTTATTTGTATTGAATTATTACCTAATTTCCTAGACAATATTATTCTGCTAATCTGTTAACTACTTTCATAATTAATTTGTGATGATTTAGTAGAAGATTTTATATTGGAGTCATTAATGTACTTACACTGTCAAAGTGTCATCTGCTGCATTGACGGTGGAAGTACATGGACAGAGCTTTCCGGACTTTCCAGCATTTGACTCACAAAATGGTACCAGAGCCGACCCATGACCCAAACTACTGGTTAAGTTTAATTCCTCCATTTTTGATTTTGCTAGAGGACAAAAAATTAATATTGAATTTATGGTAGGTTAAAGCTACAGTGTGTAACTTTTAGCAACATCTAGCGGTCAGACTGCAGCAACATGAACATCTCCCCCCCAACAGTACGGCGAGCGTTACAGGACAAAATGTCTTCCACGACGTCCGCATCACCTACCTTCTCAAGTGATGAGGTTTGTTTACATAGATAATTTTACAGATAGTATTTCATTAGTCTGTGTAGGGTATAGATTTCATGTAGACTTAAGATAATAAATATACCCGTTATTTTTTCTACATCGTTGTGACGTTTTGGCGATCTCGTAATCGCTGGTTTGTTGGCTCTGCGCTGCCGTAGCGCAAAGATGTCTGCCTCCATGGCTGCGAGACCCGCTCCTATGTAATTATAAATAACGAATTCTAAGGCAACGCAAATATTAAGGTTAAGAGGCTGAGCTCGTAGATGATGATAAATAACATAGTTATGTATAATATATTACATTTCTGACTGTATATCCCTGTAATTATTACACACTGTAGCTTTAAATAGCTCCCATTTACTGATGTCTAATTGACATCTACTGATGTAAAATAGCTACCAATCGATTTCTTAGCAGCTGGCAAACAAAGAGGCAATTTCATTTATCAACAAGCTAATTAGGTAGGTAAACATATGGATACTTACTTAAATGACAATCTGTATCCTTTGGTTGATATTAGATTAGTTCAGCTAGCTGTTTTTTAGTGGAATGATTTTGATTCATTAGCTCCAAACGAATCTCTTCAAATAAATAAAAAGTATTTTAAACTGTGTTATGCCAAAGGGACAATTTGAGGTTTAATACTTGCAATAAAGAGTTTGTTAGTTAGTGGCGAGAGGTATGGCATTAGTTTATAAGCTCAATTTATGAAACCATCCAAGCTAATCAAAAACCTGCTATTTATTCACCAATTTGATTACAATGGCTTAGTAAATCACAAATCAATATTACATCACTAATCTACATATATTGAAAATATGCTAACCTAAATTAGATACTATAATTTTGCAACTTTAGCTGGCTATTCTATGTTGGATTTTTACTAACTTTGGTCACAGATCCATTGGTCTGAAGCAGGTCATTCTCAAAAATCTAGTTGATCAGAGCCCTTAGATAGTTAAATCAACAACATTGGACAAAAGCATTTCCCATGTCACCTGAAAAATCCCTACTTTGCATCAAACTGAATCCATAAACATCTGCTATATTGGATCCTTCTTCCAATCACAGCTGGGAAGGTTAAAGCTCACATAAATCCAGAATTAATCATGCAGAGATCCAAAAACTCCATAGGGTCCATGCTCCTCTCTCTCTGTATCGTGCCATCTTTGTATGTATTCAGCAAATAGCCAAACAAAAAAACAGTTTCAGCAATTTCCTATAGCTGCGTGGTGACAGAGTCCTCTATGACATCACAGCTGTCCTCTAAGACATCGTCGCACGGCCCTACCCACCCTCCCATCATCATCATCCCCCCTCCACCTCCTCGATCAATGCCACCTTCTCCTGCTCCTTCTATGCCTTCCACCTGGAAAACGTCCTCACTGGAGTCCAGGAGTCTTGAGCTGGACTCAGACATGTTGGAAGCACAGTGCAGGGATTGGCAAGGGCATGGGGGCGGTAGGGGCAGCGTTAGAAGGGAGTCCCGCCCATTGGTTCTGAGCGGTGAGTATGATGTACTGTCCGCTGAGCGACCCACCTCATTCAGGTGAGAATCGCTTCTTGTAACATCGCTGAGTCCAAAGTCGGAATGAGTGTGGCTCCCGAGGGGACGGAGAAGACCATCAGAAATTGTGTATGAAGGCGGAGACTGGAGAGGGAGTGGTGTTGGTGGAGCTTTGCGTTTGGAACGGGAAAACAAGTATGAGAGGCGTTTAAAAGAGTCTGTCTTTGCACTCGGACCTGAGAGGCGCTGCAGGCGGCTTCTTGTGCGAGCAAGTGATGACGTTAACGTTGAGGAAAAGGATGAAGACGGCGAGGGGAGAGCATTGGTGGAGGTCTGTGGCATCATAGCTGTCTTTAGCCCATTGCTCTTTGGTTTCCCATCTTCTTCCTCCTCTTCTCCCCATCCCACTTTGTCCTCTAGACTCCCCTCCTCTTCTTTGTCTATCTGTGTCAACCCTGAAATGGAGCGCACCAGCGCAGACACACCAAGCGTCGGTGCTGGCCTCACGTCGTCCTCCACTGGGTTGGAGAAGGTGACACTTTTAGTCTTCTGGACTCCAACTCCTGCTGCGGTACAGTCACCTGGCTCACTATCATCCTCTGATACCATCGCACCATCGTCTCTTGTCGTCTCACTGGAGGAAGAGTAATGCCGCCGGGGAGGACGTCGGTTGCCGAGGAGATCCAGCACTTCGTAGCGGAAACTGGAGATATCCTGCTTCAATTCCTGCAAAGAGAGTGCACAAATTGGTTGATGATACATTGTTTAAAATGTTAAACACCATTTTTTTTTTTTTTTTGATGAGCCAATTTAAAGCTTGTAATGAAAGAAAAAAACAGGGGAGAAGAAGGTCAGGAGGCTAAGTGTTAGGAGCTGATCATAGCCTAAAAGAGGGATTAATAAACCACATGTACATCAGCACAGGATGAAGAGGAGAAAAAGTGCTTCAGCAATAAAAAGAGAAAAAACTCAATCTCCTAGAGTACCAAGCTATGTTTGGGTATTATAAATATCATTGCACAAAAACAGACAACATTGTGATAATTTATTAAAGAACAATGAACCCAAATTGCAAGAGCTGCATCTGAAAAACCATAGTACATACTATAAATATATGAATCACTAATTTAAAACAAACCTTTAAAGTATTGGTTTGATATATGTTGATGTGAGAATTTTCTATTGCAATGACTCGATTTTTCCCTAGATTTGCTGTTGATGAATGAGTTTGTG
Organism: Cyprinodon variegatus; assembly: GCF_000732505.1. Classification (NCBI taxonomy): domain Eukaryota; kingdom Metazoa; phylum Chordata; class Actinopteri; order Cyprinodontiformes; family Cyprinodontidae; genus Cyprinodon; species Cyprinodon variegatus. Next base: position 548,311 of record NW_015150704.1, read on the forward strand.
CCATGTGATGATGGCCTTGTGTTTTAATCTACAAAGCGGTTTTAGAAGAGATCAGTATTGAATCTTTTGCTGCAAAGAGCCTGGTTCCTGTGTCTGCAAAACAAGCCCATATCATAACGCTCCACCATTGTGTTTGGTCGGCAATATTTTTGCTGCTTTGCTTGCGTCCTCAAAACATCAGAAGGATTTCAGTCCAGTTGTGTTCAGTCTTTTTAAAATTTTCAAGCTTTGTGCTTTCTTCTGGTTTTAAATTACAGAGATGACTTTAACCAGCCCTTTTTTATTTTGGGTCTTCATGCTGTCGTTACTGTATAATTTGTGTCACATAGGAAACTGAGGATTTCAGTTTAGACATTCATATAGAAAAGACGATCTGGTTTCAGTTTAACTTAGAGTCTTCGAAGGTTTAGTTTATATTTACAGAAATGCAACAAACATTTCATACATGCTCTTTAGGAATATAACAGCCCACAAAACCCATTTCAGTACATATTTGGGTTTTTAAAGTACTAAACGTGCTGAGTATGCTCTAATCTAGACATTGGATTGTTGTTTTTTTTTGTTGTTGGGGGGGCTCAGCAATAATTAGGATATGTAAAAAAAACACTTATTTTCAATTTAGTGTGATGTAAAACTTAAAAAAAGCTGAAAGCATAGACCTACATTGAAGGTATAGAACTACATTAAAGATATGCAGAACCCTGTACCCACTCCGAGAGGGAACTACTACTAAATGCATGCACGAGCGTGCACGAGCCCATTTCTCCTTGTGCACGCTCAGTTCAAAAGTTGATGTTTGCATCACTCAAACAAGCTTACTATCCAAAAGAAGATTTGCAATTTTTCCACTCTGTCAGACTCAGCACCGTTAAGTGAAAATGGGGACGAGCACGTAGGACGGCCTTACCTAAACATATCACCAGAATGATTGACAATTAGGAGGACCAAGACCACTTATTTTGATCATCCACCCAGGAAAAAAAGAACATTCTTCACTATACCTTTAAGTGGAAATTAGGTTTGGGCTTCTTCAAATAACAAAACAGGAATCTAAGGAGGCATAGCACATGCCTGAATAGATACAATTAAAATATTAAGCAATAAAAACTTGAGAATGGTCAATATTAATATATAAAATATATAGAAAACACTGTGCCCATATTTGGCAATTAAATGTTAAATTTTAGATTTTTTTTTTACATTTTTACAAATTTGCGTCCAAGCTTATCCTAAATGTATAAACAGGAAGCTATAAAAAAATCTTTGGTTTGGTTCACTTTTCTTTCTCAACTGCATCGACATAGGTAACCTTAATGTTCCTAAATAGTAGCGCTCATTCATAGCTAGGAGTTATCTATGTTTTATTTTGGCATCATGTTCTAAAGTTGTACAACAAAATGATGTATTTAGCACTTTATTCTGCACACTCTGTTTAGATATAAAAGAATGCTGTATTAATTCGATACACTTGCTCATCAAACCAAGAAGGCTTTACATGAGGATACCACTAATACTCTCACTGTTTAATTTATGTCTCACTATTTTCTTTAGAAAAACTGATACTTATAGTCGTTAAAACACTACAGATGTAAAATATCAGGTAACAGCTACTTCATAGTTCAAGAGTAACAGATAAACATTGTCTAACATTGTGTAATTTCTCTGAGAACATCTTATTTACACAGTAAGACACACAAACTCTATAGTCTCAGTCTGTTTTGGACCAACAGACGTGTGTGTGCTTGAACATGTAGGTAACACACTCCAGGAGAGAAAAGAAACTCAGTTCAATGTACATGTGATGTTGCGTTTGTGCTGAAAAGCCCAAAGCAACTTTCTACTTCAAAGCAGCTTAGGGCTGGCTTCCAACGGCATCATGGGAAATCTACTGAGGAGGTAGAAATGCTCCAAAAAGAGACTCAACAGAAGATTTTTGACAGGAAAAATCTTTAAAAAAAACATGGACATCTAGCTTTTACAGAAAGTCCTATCGTACATTTTCAAATAAAAGGAGGCCTTGTCATTTATGGTATTTCAATAAAACGTCCACTGTTTATTGATTAATTTTCTCCGCAGCAGCATTTAATGCTAACATTCGTTTCCTCAGACTCACCTTAAAGTTTTCCTCTGTCAGCCCCTCATCTGTTTTGGCGCTCCGTATCATGGCCGCCACATATCTCTTCACCAGGTTTCGAATCACTTCCTATTGACAAAAGTTTGATAGATTACTACAATAAGCTGTGCTTTTAGTTTTATGCATATACAATACAATGGTACCAAACACACATCCACACCTTAAATTTACTTCTATCTTCCTAATTTGACTCACATTGTTCTCTAACAAAGCACTGTGACTTCTAGAGACATTTTGGTTGTGATATAAATTGATGGATGGATGAATGGTTGGATGGATGGATGGATGGATGGATGGTTGTATGGATGGATGGATGGATGGACATTTTCTAACTTTTGGGACAATGTCGTCTGATAAAGAGTACATTTATATACATGTTTAAGCCAGAATGATTTGGCATTTAAATATGACTTCCTCACAACTTTAAAGACAATGAAAATGAATAAATGATTGTTTGAAGTTAACAGTCTATCACTGTCTCAGTTATATGCAAAAAGACATTCAACAGCTCATCTATTTAAGGTTCTTGATATTTAAAATGTCATCAACACTAAATACCAGAACACTTCTTTAACTGCTCTTGTCTCATTAACTAATCAGCCAGAGATGTGGGTCAGTCTCATTGATTTACCAACCATAGAATAAAAACAAAAACTCACAAGCATTTGGTGCTGAGTGGGTGGTGATTCAAAACCTGATACACACACTAACACACAGGCAACGGCCCACAGTCAACACTTGTGAGTGCCAAAACAGGACGGTCTGGCATGCTGTCACTCAGCACCTCTGCCAAAAGCATACCACACACTCTGCTAATGTGCAGCACACATTCCCACAACAAGCCTTTTAAAAGCATGGGTGGATATCAAAGGAACAATCAGCAGTGCCAAATACAAAGTACTGGCTCCTCATTACAGACACTCCTGCTTCGGAAGATTTGTTGCACAGTTACTTGACAAAAAATGCCTAAAACTGAACATAGAAATGACAGATTCAGCTGCCAGAAATAACACACAGTGTTCTCTTATCAACACAAGAGCTCAACTCTGCAAAAACTGCTCCCTCTGAGCTGATTAAACATTAAAGCTAATCAATTATCTCATGCTGGTGCAACTTTTAATATTCCTAAAAATGTGAAGAAAAAGCTGTGGCAAAATTTTGGAATTTTACAGAATAATGTTGTTTGTGTGAATTAACAAAATATTTTAAGAATAAATATAAACTGCATGAGTTTAAGTAGATGGATGGATGATTATATTCCAGGTATTTAGTTGGGGAAGCAACAGAGAAAGAACATCCATTGGAGCCCTCTAGCGGTATGGTTAAGAAATTATCCAGTTGTTATCAACTCTACTTTGTCCTGTGCACAGATCATCGTGTTCATAATGATCATGTTATTGCAAGAATGTTTTCCTTGGATTTCTGTCCTATCCTGCATTACAATAAAGGTTTACTCTATATGATAAATTTTTTCACTAAGTGGGAAAAAATACAAAATAAATGACTTCTTTAAAAGGGCTTGAACATAAAGGGAATGAAAAAAAAAACAAAACAATCCAAATGGTTAAACCCCCAACATCTACCAATCTGTGTGAAGGAAGTGAAAAAAAAACACATAAATAAAAACCCAATTGTATTTGGAGCTTATTAAACAATATACTTTTTGAATGGAATTCAGCTGCACTAAACAACTTTTGATTCGAGCACAAAATTAACGCTTTTTTAAGATATAGGATGGGTTATATCCGCAAAAGCCGATTTTAACTCCCTCATTCTGTATTCATGAGCACATTTGAACAGAAACACTAGTACACACGTACAGTGAAGTGAGAAGCAAGATGAGGTCATAAGAACCAAACTTTTTTGTTAAAGTTCTATTTTGAATGCAGCTACTTTATAAACAGTTTTTGCTAACATTTGTTAAATGTTTAATGATTTAATCTGTTTGAAATAAATAACTAGAGTAAAAAAAAGGAGTAATATTCCATTAAAAGGGACAATCTTAATGATTTGGTGCATAAAGTATACCTGAAGCTAAAGACATGATATTAAATTAAACAGTGTCACGTTTTTCTTCCATCAACCCACTTCTTACCAGCTGACTGGTTTACAATGCTTTCATTTTAAGTGCAATCCCAACATGTGGTCACCTGAAGAGTAATTAATTTAGTGTCAGTCTTCTCTTTCTCCCCAAACAAAAGGCAATTACCTCAGTTGGAGAAGCCTAATCCTGTTAACTAATTGTGTTTACTTTCACTTAGACCGTAAAACAGAGATTATGGTCCTTCAAAATGTATTTATCGCTAAAAAAACAGTAAAAAAAAAGAGTTTCTGCACCACTGAGGCAAAGAAAGTAAAGTGAAGGAAGCTGTGGTGAAGACAAACGAAAATGATCCCCTTTGTTTCATTTCTAAAGCTCCTGAAAACAGACCTGACTACAGTGTCAGAGTGAATCAAAATGCTGCTAAAGTCTGATAATGTCTGCATGACTCTGATTTTTTTTTTGCTTTAAGTGTCAGCATTAATAGACACTTTAATGCTTGAGGATACAAATCGTCTTGTTAAAGCTATAGTTCTGTGTCTGTCTGGTTTAGTCGTAACAAGTTAGACTCTAGGCTTCAGTAGAAAAGCAAAAAAAGCCACAAGGCAGCATCTGACTTACTATTAAAAACTAGTACTCAGTGGTGGGCTTTGAGGGCCTTCAAGGCCTGCTGGCCTAAACGCAATCAGACTAACCTACATTCAAAACCTAAACTTTAATTTTCTTCTTTACAACTGTATTAATTTATTCCAAACAATCCATTCTCTTAATTTTGTAGCACTCGTCTTGGCTTCTATTAGATTTATGTGTTTGCTACATGTTTTGTCCAATCCGATTTTAGCCTGTGTGCGTTGCTATGTCAATGAAATCTACCAGGGCCTTCAGATTCAGCAGTGCAGGCTGATCTTACACCTTAACAATATTCGTGAGGAACGTTTTCTTCCACTCATACATTTAAATTTTTCTGTCTTCTGATTGGTCAGTTAGAGCAAATAGGTTACAGCCAAGTTAAGCAATTCACTTTTGTTAAAGGTTTTTTTGGGCTGAATGGCTGATACTAAATGGAGATACTAAGACTTTCTTCACAAAGACAGAAAGATGGATTTTGTTTATAAATAATCAGCATTTCTGGTGAGTGACATATTTTATTTTCATGCTTTATGTGTATATTATCTCGTATTTAGATGCATATTGAATCTGAACGGCTACTGATGATATAAATGTTGCAGAGTTTCACAGGATAAGAAATAGATTAAATTGAGAGGGTGGTCCTTATGCACCCCCTGCCACTACATTGTAATTAAGATTTATTCCAGGAAACGTGTTTTGATACTTAATGAATTCCGGTTAAATCTTCCTGGTTGACAAGCTAAAAATATCTTTCATGTATCTTACGCTATACAGCTACAGTATATTTATAAAAAAACATTTTTTAGGACAAATTGTTTTGAAAGCTAGTGTGTATATTGTTCAAAAGTAAATAGCTTTAAAGCCTGAACCTGCTGACTGTTTTTAAAGAATAAATTATATTTTTTAATTTAATTAACTTTGAGATTTGCTTATGCTGAGCTGGCATAAGCAAATCTCAAAATTAGTAGTTTTAAACACCAGAGACTGGCAGTCCACGAACAAGAGCCTCTGTTGCAAATTGTTCCAAAGACACTGTAAGGTGCTCGCTGCTCTTTAAAGGGTTATGGGTAAAATGAAGGTAAAATGAAAAAAAAAATAATATATGATGATATTTATTATTTATATATATATATAATATATAAAAAATCATAAAAAAAATCCAGTGGGAATTACCTAATACGTCATAACATTGTCGATTGAGTGGCTGATTTGATAACATCAGTTACAATTGGAAGGGGGGCTATGACAGAGGTAGTCAAGGCAGTTTTAATGTGCTGAAGAAGGTTTCATCATATATCTATTAATCTGCTGATGGATGGATGGATGGATGGATGGATGGATGGATGGATGGATGGATGGATGGATGGATGGATGGATGGATGGATGGATGGATGGA
>NW_015150704.1:554708-557360 GCF_000732505.1 Cyprinodon variegatus
GGATGGATGGATGGATGGATGGATGGATGGATGAAAAGACGGATGGATGCATGGGGTAGTTTAATATTCTTGCATTAACCTTTTAAGTGTTGCTTTATTGATAAAGATTTCTATCAATGGATTAATAAAACTGATTCTGTTTGTCTAATAAACACTTTATTAATATTATTATTATTTTTTCTTTATTAATAAAATAATTAAACAGGCATCTTCCACATTTGTACGCCAATACAAACAAAGTACCGTACGCCATGGTATGTGAGATTGCAATGATGACAAATTAATTCTGGAATTAAATGACTGAAGCATATGTGAATATTTACACTTTATAAAATTAGACGTGAAAGAGGCTTTACACTGAGGAGCATATTATTAGTTTCCAAACTGAAGTGCAGGTACTGACCTGGTAATGCTGGTTTTGTATCAGACTGTCAGCATGACGCTCCTGTGAAGAAATGAGAGGAATATGTTAAAAGCAGAAATAACACACTGCATCTACATTTATCATCACATCTGCTCCGTCTCTCATAGTTTTCTTTTTTCTCATTTATTACTCCCCACCTCTCTTTCACTGTTCTCTCCATCTCCTCTGTTCCCATTATTCATCTCAGGAAGGCTGATATTTCACACAGAGGTCACTACAAAATGAAATGCATTCACACGCCTCTCCTAGTGCACCAAACTAACACAAAGTGAAGGGGTGACGGATTGCTGTTGGTTAAAAGGGAACACACTTCTGCAGCCAAGAGCGACCACATTATAAGGGTGCTGAGTAATGGACTTTTAGTTAATCATTTCTCACCATTAAACATTGATAAAATCATTTTGTAGAACAAATGGACACCATCTGCTATAGATTGACTGCAGCAAAAGGTCTCATCTGGGATCTGAATATATTTGTTCTATTACATCTTTCCTACCAATTGAAATGATGGATCTAAATCAATGAGGAGTAGAGGAAAGACAGTAGGGCACAACATTGGGTCTATACATTATAAACACATTATAGAAATAGATGAAAAACATAAAAAGGAAAATCAGAATATTAGAAACATCAAAATCTAATATCATCAATAATACATTCAAACAATGTTAATGTATGTTTGGTGTCCAGTTAAACAGCTAAATCCATCCCAGGTTATAACATCTAGCCAGACTGCTATACCCCGACCAACCGGGATGTGTTTTCAAATTCAACTCACACACCACCATGACCCAAGTCATACATGGACAAGAAACTCCAGCAAGACGAGTGTCACGCTCCAAAGTGGAACCAATATACCTCAAGAAGGGACTGATTAAGACAAAGATATAACCCCTTTCTCTAAAATGGACACTTTTAGGGTTAACTATAACCTGCAACTTCCTTGTTATCTGTTATTTATGCCTGGGTCTCTTCATTTACTTCACCCTCCAGCAGGGCTGGGTATTTTCGCCAAAATCCTGAATCGATTCGATTTTGATTCATTCAGTTCTAAATCGATTAATTTCAATTCAATCTGTTTTTACAATAACGAAAGTGGTTCAACTGTGTTTAAAAATACCCATGTATTTTGTTTTTTCCTGTCACATTAAACACAAAGTGCAAACTTGTAATCAGACAGTTTAAACATGAGATGTGAACAAAACTGTCTCAAAAGTGCAAACTTGTTTGTGAAAAGTGAAAAAGTGAAGCCTCACTCAAGCAAGCAGACGTGACACAGCAGACATGCATGAGCTGCATTATCTCCTCTGCACCATATTTGCAGCGTTGTCTGCATCAACTACAGGGTTTTTTCTGGTCAGCCCCCATTTGTTAATGTCTTCAGTCAACCTATTGGTTATATTTGCAGCTGTCTGGCTTGAAGTCATCTTGAATGCATCTTTCCTGCTCATTTGAATATGAACGTCATGTGCTTCAATATAAAATGAATCAATCTCATTCCCTAGACATCGATTTTGCAAAAATGTAAAGGAATCGATTAAATCGATTTTTTTACCCAGCCCTACCCTCCAGTACCAAAATATGATTGTGAGGCAGAGCAAAGGAAGTATCCCCTCATTGTCCCAATGTGAGGAAACCTTTTACTCTTGGGTTTAGTCTATCCTATAGAAAATTGATTACCAAAGTTCAGGGTCTTGAGATGCACTAAAAATTAAACAAAAACAAAAATCATGTTAAAGTGCTTAAGGATATACAAGCATCATTTAGAAATGGACAACATGGTGCTTTGATTGTCTATGTGATATAATATGTTCAATTACATCTGTGGTTAATTACCGGATGTCAAAATATATGTAAATAAAACCAATAGTTTGGTTAGTTAATTTACTCTGGAACTGTTTTGTGAGTCAGAAGCTGAAAGGTTTGGAAATTTTTGCGTTAGAGAGTGCGCTGGGGTAAGGGACCCAGAAGAAATTGCCCCTTCTCCTAAAATTAAGCCGCATTCCCCCAGTTAATGGATAGTCTAAATACACTGGGGTCAGTTAAATTTCAATTGCCTTTAGGAATAACTGTGTGCATCAGCCTGATTGTCTGCTCTTTGTGTTTCTTTTGACCTGTAACCGGTTGGTGACCTGTCCAAGGTGTTCCCTTTCTCAAGACTGGTAACAATAGGCCTCCTGCCTACATGTGACCCAGCAGGAATAAGCGAGTATAGATAACAAATGGAT
>NW_015150704.1:557906-577346 GCF_000732505.1 Cyprinodon variegatus
TTTTTCAAAGAGGAGAAAAATAAAAAATTCAGATAAGCTACAGTACAAATAACACAAATCTAAACTGAGGTATAAAAAATTGTACTTCTCTATCATTAATAGAAGTTACCTGCCTTTAACTATATAATGTTGTTGTTTTTGGTCATAAATATTAATTCTAATTTCTTGATATTCAGTGTTTCACATTAATCTGTCTGCCTTTTTTCTTGCTGTCTGATGTCAAAATACTGACACATTTCTTTCTGTATCCGTTCTCCCCATATCTTCCTCTAAATAATGCCTTTCCTTACAGATTAATCTTAGCTTTGTCTTGCTGTTCTGTTGCAAACTCTCTGATCATGCACATAAACAAAAACCCTCTCCTGCGATCAGATCTCTGCAGAGCTGTGTGCCTCTGTGAACCTACGTGGGCTGGCTGGCTTATATAACTCAGCTGACTTCAGTTGAGGTGAACACGCCAGCTGCAGTCAATGCGTGTGTGTGACGGCGTGAAAAAGCCTTATCAGTTTGCGCTGATGGCTCTCGATGTCTCTCCAAATGACTGGACTGTTACATGTGTTTATCAGTACATGTTTATCCGCTGATGTTCCTTCTGGACTCCCAGACACACAGCTGATGCCTGCTGTGTACAGGGTGAGATAGTATTTCTGTAAATGTCTGTGTCTAAGCTAACTAGAGCCATGGTTTGCCACTATCTCACCGTCAGCAGAGATCAATAGTCAAGCTAATTGCAAAGTAGGGCAAACAATAATTTTAAGAGAAGCTAAACACTGTATTGTTGTCTTTATTCAATTAAGACATAAAGATATAGCCTCTTTATTATTATGATTATAATTATATGTTACGATTTTTATATAATAATTTTATTTCCACTCTTAATGGGTCCTGTTGCATCTGAATGTCATGGTGAATGATGACACTCGGGGCAGTCCGACCTAACCAGCCATTTCTGTCCTGAGGCTGCAGTTGTTTAATGACGGCAACTTTTAATACATTTCCTGTCAACCAGTAAACTCAATCCGTCTCTCTCTTTGTTAGGCAATTTATTATTTCCTCGCTTTCAATGTAGCAGCCATCGAGGCTGTTCTGCAAACCACAATTTCTTTCTCACTTTTTTTATTCATTGCCAGCGTAAATCATAATAATCTCTTTCCAATCAGATAAATCATCACAGTCAGAGTAATTAAAATGAAAAAAGAGCCACAACAGCAGCTTAGTCTGGAAAATAAGAGCCTAATTAATGAAGCCACTGCACACAGGCAGAAATATTGCTTTTATAGCTTAATAGAGCTAACAAAAGAGGAAGTGTCCCTTTTCAATTGGTTTAAATTGGATGTTCTTTGATTAAAATTTTTGGATATTCCTTTTTTTCGCACTGTATTTTCAATAAAATGAAGAACTCTGCTCTCATCTGTGAACTTTTCCATGTATTTTTTTCTTCAGGGTCAAATAATGTAGCATAAAGCTGTAAGTTTATCATCATCAAGCAATTTGTGTTGCTTTCTAATATTTTCTTCACCTCAACTTTTCTCATTAAATAACTGTCGCCGCTGATACAGCGTGCTGAATATAGAATGATTTATGATTTGGAGTTGTTTGTTAGGAGATGTGACCTCCTTGGATTAGACTCACTTTTTCATAATAGCCTCAGCAGTAGCTCATAATTCATGCATTAAGGGTTTATGAGCTCTGCTGCTGAATAACAAGACACAGCTCTAATAGAAAATTATTTTCTTTTTTTAACTTTTTCTATTTAGTAAAATATCCTAATCTTTACATGTTTCCTTTATTGAGATAACAATACTGTAGATGACAGAGTGCAAAGGCTTTAAAGCACTTTAGCTTCTTACTGTCTTGTGAATATTCATGGTGCATTGTATCTATGCTACTCATAAAGTAGCTGGATGGTGAAACCAAACTAACAGAGTATTTCAACAAATAAAAATTGTATTATATTATGAAATTAATCCGTTAATATTCTTTAAACTTTACTTTTATGCTTCATTATTTGCTATGGCACATCGTTGTGCCTGCAATTAACCCTCCCCCTCCACTATATATTAGGTGTATAGGCACATTATAGAGACTGAAAGCTGTCAATTAAATACAATGAAAGACAAATATTCAAAATGACTCTTCCCAGTCAAATGCCAGCCCATATCCCTGCAACTCCCAGCAAAACCCTCTTCAACTTACACCTCCTTTTCCTGGGCGTGCATATTTCTTTACTCTGACTCCATCCTTTCACTGAATTACAAGGTCTGACTAAGAGAAGACGCTTCTCTTTAGATCTTAATGTCCACAAATCATGACAGAAAGAATATTTCAATACAAACATTAATGTTTAAAAAGGAATTGTAGGGGACCAGCCAAGGACCCTTCAAGGCAAGTGGGGAAATTTTGAATGGCTACTACTGTATCAGTTACTATTACAAGGAGTTGATCCAGCATTCCTAATGCAAAGGCTTCCTGATCATATGAAAACATTATGAAAACAGCATAACTGTAATTGCACTTCAGAACTTCTTCATATAGCAAACCCTAGTTGACTTTTAGATGTGATTTAGGTTTTTTCCTCCTGTTAGAAAAGCTAATGGTTTCCAAACTTCAGCTTTCTCTTTTTTACCCGACTGCATGGCATTTCCTCAGATTCCTTTGCATCGCTATAAGCATAATGATCTGTTTACTCTATATACGATGTAACAAAAAAAATTATTCTGAAAGAAACAAAACAAAAAAAAATAGATATAAAAAAAATGGATTCCTCAATTAAACCAGCCAAAGAAAAGTAATCCACAGTAACTTAAGGGAGCTGAGAAAAAGATTCTAATCTAAACATGGACAACAGCAGAGTTTAAAATAATCCACTAATCCTCCCCTCAGACCTCGAGGATGTGATGGTAATTTTTAATTCGCTGTTACTCACTGTGAACTCTCGCAGGTTCTCGCATTTGTGTGAGAGTTCCCCGGGCGGGTGGCCTCTCCTGCACAGCTTGTTGTGGAGCCACATTAGCAGGTACCAGAAGGACTTAGGGCTGGGAATGATGTTGAAGGGAGGAGGCAGCGTGCCGCCCTCGTCAAAGTAACTCATCCACAGCTTGGTGCGGGCAAACTTCCACTCAATGTCGGCGTGGTCCTGGAGGAGAGGAAGAAAGCTCTTAGATCTGAGAGATCTCAAATTATTTTCTGTTTCTTTTCAGGATACAGAGAACCAGACAGGGAATGAATGATTAAGGATTTAGACACCATCCTATTGAGTAAAACTGTTTGCCTTAGTTTATAATACTTGTATTTAGAAATGATACAGAAAAAGACTTTAAACAGTACAATTTGTTGGACACTTTTAAAATCGAATGTACAGATATCTTTCAGAGGTTCTGAAAATTCTGAAATGCAAAAGATTTTTATTCTATTAACAGAAACTCAGCTTATAAAATATGGGGCACCACAGGAACTTCAGGTTAAGACCTTTCTCAATTTTTGACAGGAGGCGCACAAACATGACATTTTCCTATTAAAAAAAACTACAAATATTTGCTGTAAATCGATTTTTTAATTTCTAACTCACAGCGATGAGTTGGTAGGAGTTGTTCATCATGGCGATGAGCATGTTTAACAGAACCACCAGTGAGATGACGTTGTATGTCCCGAACATCGTCGCCCCGACGAATTCTGTGAACTCATGGCGAGCTTTCACGTTGGTGACGTACAGGTTGAGCAGACCAAATATGGACCAGAAGAGGGACTGGAGAGTCTCAAACAACCTGGAGGTACACACAATTATTGTACAACTGTGAATGTGTTTATCTTTACATAAAAAGGAGTCATTTTCAACTTTAAACATTTATACGTATTGATAAGAGAGGAAATAAAGCTTGAAAAATGTTGTTTTTACATATTACATTCTCCTGTCCAAATAGTTAAAACATTAATTCTCCTACTTACTCATATTTCCAAGATTCTAGAAACACTACAGAGATCACAAACATTATACATATTACTTTTTTTTGTTTTTTGAAACAGTCCAAGTTTTCCTCACCGTATACAATAATATTCAAAATGACAATAAGACTGTTCCGCTGGTGCAGCCCTCAGTCTGTTTTGTAGGATCATGTTCTGCTAGGCATACTATGAAAAATTATTTAGCTGGATTCTTTTCAACAGATGATAAAACAAGAAGCAAATCATTTCCCGACACCAAGAGTTTACAGCCACATTGGGGACAGCAACCCCTGCACATAATGAGGCTGCTTTACTTGCTGAAAAACAAAGTACTGCAAAATGCACAGTAAAACACAACATTCAGTTTAATAAAATAGTTCAAGTATGTCAAATTAAATTCTTATCAACTGGTTGTTTATACTCACTTAAAGAAGCATTGTGAACTATTGCATAAAAAAATACATAATAACTCTACATATTTGGAAAAAAGTAAAGTATTTTTGGGTGGTGGAGCCTTGTGCAAATCATTGTAACCTTATTGTGTGACTTTTTAGCAATAGGTGTGGGCATACAACACCATGAGAGAGGTTGCTGCTATAAATAATGGGATTTATTGAAGTGAATATCTGCAATCATCTTTTTTACTTGATAAGTACATAGCCATTGTTTTACTCATGCTTAGGGCTCAGGTATTATGAGTTATGGAAGTTGTAAAATAAAAAAGATAATGGTATATCTTTCATATTGAATGACACAAGAGCATATTATTTAAGCTTGAGATACCTGAAGGATATTTCGGGATACAAACAGGAAGCTTCCCATTAAAATGATGGTTTACTTATTTTTCAACTGTACCAAACTTGGTTATATTAATTTCATTAAAATAAGCTCATACAACAAAGTCTTGAGCACACTACAGAGGTTAATCTTGAGTAAACAAAACATAAAACTTAAAAAAAATTGAAGGCAATGGATTTCCAAGATTCTTGCAGTTAACAGATTTAAGAGTGTGGGGCCACACAGGTTATTTTTTAATAACCAGAGACACGCTGAAAATGAGAAGGAGGAAAAGGTTTGTGATGTGCAAAAGGGGATACATAAAAAAAAAAAGAGGAACATTTTTATAACACTTCATGAAGTACGGAAAGTCAACGTCACTTAACTGTGAAATATACAGTTATATGAATAAATAAAAGACTTTAAAATAGTTTTTCTTAAACTTTTATGGAGCATTCCTGATGACAGATCAGGTCCAAGTATTGAGGTATACATATATATATATATATTGTTTTTATTAAATGACAAATGGCCTGTACTAATAAAGCCTTTTTTAAGTCAGACGACTTGACCAAAGCTCATTTACAGTCTTAAAGCTGTACAAAATAAAACTTCATTTTGTATACACTATATGTGTAAAAAATGACAATAGAAGTTCTCTAAGTCTCTCTAAGTCAAAGTGCTTTACACTTCATTCATTCATTCAGTCATTCACCCACACATTCACACTGATGATGGCAGCTACGTTGTGACCAAAGCTGCTCCGTGGCTCACTGACAGAACCCTAACACTCATTAACCTTAACCTCAACACCTAGGTCCACCCAGAACTAAAACCAAACATGGGGAAGCAACATTTAGTTCCTATGCTCCATTCATCTGGAAGAAACTTCCAGAACACTGAAAAATTGCTGATAGCCTGAGTTCTTTTAAGTCAAAAACCTATTTGTTTAGAGCTAGCTTTGACTTTCAACTGTTAACTGAGGTATTTTTAGTTTAAGTTTGTGCTCTAATTGTTTTATTTTGTGTTTCTACCAGCTCCTAGTTTATATCTTTATCTCAAGTTTATATCTTTACTTCCTTTTAGTCTGCTTTTAGTTCTCTTCCATTTTATGGTTTTATTGTTTATCAGGTAAAGCACTTTAAATTGTCTTTGTACTGAATTGTGTTATTTAAATAAACGTGCCTTGCCTTGAAGTGCTGCTCTGAAATGCGGAGTCAGAAAATGTCCGACTGTAAATAATTAGAATAAGTCCTGCTGCAGATCATGTAATTCTTTTACTTAATTTCTTTCAATTATTTCACTTGGTTTGAAAGATTTTTCCTTATTTAGTTGTTAATGCACTGAGCTGGTCCACCTTGTATGCATCAATGTTTTTCTTTATTTTATCAATCCTTGTTCATGTTGCTGTATCTATTATCCACCTTTAACCAGTGTTTGTTGTCACCCAAGGAACATTGAACTTCAGTTTAAAAGGCTTGAACTTTTTTTTTTTTTTTTCAAAATTGATAATGAAAGAATCTGAACATTCTTGACAATCTTGAATCTTGTTGTAAATATTTAATGTGTAATACTTCCTTCCCCGTTAAACCAATGCCTTAAGGGGACCACGCTTAGAGAAAGATGGACGACTCAAGAGGACATTTTGGATGTGCTTTTATTAAATTTTTACAAAGTAGAACATTTTCTAATCTTAACTTTGTGTGGCAGTTCCATATTTCACTCCTGGCTTCAGGTCTGTATTCATTTTTCCTCCTGCCACTGCCTGCAATGTGAAATCTCCCTTTCCATCTTTAGGATCATTTTATCTCCCCTCCTCGCTTCTCTCTGTCCTCTGTTTGCCTTCCCGTGTCTCTTTTTTGCAACCGTCACCGTTACAGCAGTGGTTGTTGAATTTTTGATGAAGCAACAATTGGCAGCGCTCGACACTACATCAAGAGAGCGACACAGACGGGCGGTCTGAAGGCTTCTATATTTATACTACATAAAAAATTCAGGGATGCAGTGTTTATTTTCTTTTTATTCAGGTGTGTGGTAGGACTGTTGTGTTGGAGGAACGTTTGATCAATCGGTGAACAGACTGTTTTTCCTTGTGAAACATTATTTGAGCGATGGTGCAACAGTGTGTGAGGAGGTAAAATTTGTCTCAGCGAGTGGTAGCATAAGTCAGAGTGGGGAGAGAATCAGTGCTGTGCAAGTGAGGAGAGAAACGAGGGGAGAAAGAGAATTAAGTCAACGCCGAATGAAGCAGCAGAGCGTGATATTGTGCCGGTTATGAAACGAGGATGATGGGAAGACACAACACGAAGGAGAAAAGAATGAACAATAAAGAAGAAGAACAACGGATAAAACTCTTTTCTACTTTTTTCTTTTATGTTATTTATTTTAAATACCCTGTTTTAACACCTTGGTTACCTTTAATGGACAGCCTAATATTTATAGTGCCTGCTTCTTTATTGGCTCCCTGTTACAGACTTATACATACCTTTAATAAACTCTGTGTTTATAGCAGCAGCATAATCTCACACTGAAAATTTTACTAGAATCAAGCCCTTATTCAGTGTGATGAACAATAACGTTGAGAAATAATAATAAACAGAGAGAAGAATGCTTTAGTGTTCCTCTCCATGTATTATCCAGATCAGAAGTGGGCATTTCCAGTACTAAAGTGGGTGGTTTTCTAAAACTTTTATGGCTGTGTTCGATTTCTGTGGCTACGTCCTCAGAAAGACCCAGTCTACCTAGACTGAGTCCTTCGAGGGCCGTGAAAATAAGGAGGCTGGAATAGTGTCTTAATGTCTGTCCAAACCCCTAAATCTCTTAATCACTATATAGAGCAGGGACTATATAGTGGAATTTATAGTGAACTCACTTAACTGACCATTCGGACAGATGATCACAACTTTTGGCTCCCTGATGGTTACGTAACTCCGCCTCACCGCACAGTGCCTGAATCATCACTTCTATTAGTGGCTGCTCACACTTCCTGCTAGCCAGTCGCTGTCACAACAAGGAGAGCAAAGCAATCTGGGATATATCTGCTCCTCTAGTGGCCATGGATGAGCACTACTTTTCAAGAAACATTGTGGGAAATTTTGAGTCCACTACTCTTTCATCCACTAGACATTCGGACACTCATTCAAAATGGCGTAAACCACTATATAGTGCCCTATATAGTGATTAAAATAGTTTAACTACCAACTCAGTATAAGCCAGAGTCCTAATTATCTAAATACTTGATTCAGGTGTGTTAGACCAAGGAAACCTCTAAAAGTTGCAGGATACTTTAATTGACCACTCCTGCTCTAGATCATTCAGTTTCCTGGATCCTCTCTGATTATCTCTTCAGCTCAGTTCATTCCACAGGATTTCTATATAATTAAACTCCGTGAGCTATGGAATGCAAAAGCGCTTAAAATTAAATATATGAATAAATAGTGACTGAAATACAACATAAATTAATAATACATAGACATTACAACACTGAAATTTTAAAATAACTAAATCCAAATAAAATTCCCAACTCATAATAATGAGACAAATTACATTAAAATAAAAAACAACAACATTTGATTTACATTTTTTTCTAAAAACCACAGTTATTTCTGGCAATTGTTTTACTCCAGCAGTTTAAATTTAATCTTCCATCTCTCCGGGATCTGTACACCTCCAGGACACTGAGGCATGCAGGGAAGATTGTGGCTGATCCCTCGCACCCAAGCCACAAACTATTTCAGACACTTCCCTCTGGCAGGAAGCTGCGGTCCATCAGGACCAAAACCTAACGCCACAAGAACAGTTTCTTGCCATCCGCTACCAGCCTTATCAACAAGGCCCAGAGACCCCCTTGACACTGACACTGCCTCTCTCCCCTCCCCCATTCAGGTCCTACAAGCTACATCAACCTTCGGCGTTAGATTCTGTATACAGTAGTAGCCATTCAAAATTTCCCCACTTTCCTTGATGAGCCCTTGGCTGGTCCCCTACAATTCCGTTTTAAACATCAATCTTTGTACTAAAATATTCTTTCGGTCATGATTTGTTGACATTAAGATCTAAAGAGAGGCATCATCTTTTGGTTAAACCCTGTAATTCTGTGAAAGAGTGGAGTCAGAGTAAAAAAAATGCACGCCAGGAGAAGGCCAATGGCTGGAAGTTGGAGGGGATCCTGCTGGGAGTGGCACATAAGTGGGCTGCCATTCGGCTGGAGTTTGACTGGGAAATTTTGAATGGTTGCTACTGTGTATGTCTATTTTGTCTGCCCCATCAACACCAAGTCAAATTCCTTGTAAGTGTAAACCTACTTGGTAATAAACTTGATTCTGATTGGCTGATTTAGCCCCAGCTACTCTTCCTCCCAGGTACCTGGATACCTGCTGCTTGTAACAACAACCTGCTAGGTAGAGTTAAACGAGCAGATGTGCATCAAAGGATGGATTCATTTCATAGGACACTGTTTTGAGTCTCTATGAAAATATTTTTGAAATTAATGGGTAATAAGCTTTCTTTGCTGATTTTGCAAAATATTTACATTTTATTACCCAGTAATTACTGTAATTACTTGGGTATTTATTAGTTTACTGAAAGAATCAATGATCCAATTTTGGATATCTGGTTTACTGGATTTTTATTTAAAATCCTCTGGTATTTCAAAGAACTGAATTTCTTTATGTGTATACGTGATTTATTTGCGTTGCATTCAATTCCTGATAATTAATTGTTAATGATGACAATGTTTATCTAAATGTTCATCTTTGTGTTAATTTTCCCTCTCTTAAAGGATGATGTGGCTGATTTGAACTAAGAAAGCAGGGTTTCAAAGTCTATTTTAGGCGGGTTGCTGGATGTGGGAGAGAGGAAAGGATGGGCTATCACTCTGTAGGCTGCTGCTTTGAGAGAAAACTGGAGGAGAAAAAACTAACTTGTTTTGCTGTTTAGCCAAGTCGTTCCTCTTTTCTGCACTACATCGCTCTGAGAAACAGTGTTCCTTCCAAGCAAACAAAAATAACAGCAGCAGCTAAAGGTTGTTATGGAGACTAGGTGACCCCAAGATTGCCCACTTTGTTGCTCTTCCCGAACAGTAAGCTTAGGATGTTTATTTGACCTCCTTTACCTCCATGCTCCCTGTGTGTGTCGGCAAGATAAACAAGGGTTTTCACCCAGCGTAGCGACCACTGGCTAACATAAATCAGCTTCTGTAACACTTCAGGGAAAAAAAATCTGAAGGATTAATATTTAAAAGGTTCTAAACCTTGTGATCAGCTTTAACAAAACATGCAATTTTTCTAGCCCCCTTTAAAATGTGCACTAAAATTTATGGGTAGACCCGAATGTAAGATGACCCTGCTGCAAATATACAATCAGAGTGTATGAGAGGTTTTAATAAGTCTTTACCAGGGGAGGCAATGATCATGGACAGCAAGGTAAATGCTTCAGGTCGGTAAAAAAGCCCCAATCTGCTAATGTAATGGTAGATCCTCTTCTTGTCTCTGTACAATGGGAAATGTCACCTGAGAAATTATTTTTTGCGATAGTAAATCTGACTACTTAGGCATAAAAGGTAAATGGAAAATTTAAGCATTTTAACACAACTTAATTCCAAAATACTTAGACACAACCTTCGGACTGATAGTCCAATCCAGTGCTGCAAATAGTAAACAAAGGTCACCACATTAAATAAGTATTTGGATAACTGCTTTAAAGTAAAGCTTTTCTCTTTTTTTTGTCTTTTTTAAGTAGAGAAAAGGGTTTAATAAAAAATGCAAAGTCTCAGAAGTTTTCTATATTAAAGAAACCTATAAAGCCCCCTCTTTTCTGTTTTTCCTCTCTCTCTCTCTTTTCTCCCTCCCAGCTGTCTCTTCTTTTTCTCTTCTCCTCTGATTCCTCTCATCTCTCACTCCACTAGGCCGAGTCATAAACTGCTCCAGCTGATCCTCAGCAGCTACTCAGTCATTTCACCTTATACCTCTGCAGTTTATGTGGGAAGTGAACCGAGAAGGAGACGCGGAGTGTGCGCTTGCATTTAGTTTTTCTGTGTCAGCAAACAAAGTACATTTGTGTGTTTGCGCTCAGCAAGCCGTCAATTTGCAGTTAATTTACTCCAGCGTACGGACCTAATCTTTTGCATGAACATATGCGGTTTTATCTGGTTTTACAAAATGAAACCTCTTTTAGACAGCTTCAGTTTGTTGGCTGTTATCTTTTTTGAAAGTCAAGGTGAACAAATGACGTACCACAGCAATAGGGCATAGCAATAGTGGGAAGGAGAGTGAAAATACTAAATGTTTAAACCTGTTTTACAAATAAAAGTCTTATAACTGTGGTGGTTATTTCATTTCAGACATCTTTACTGTGTTACGCTTGCATGAACGGAAGTCCAATAAGATAATAATTTAGATATTTAGTCCACACATGCAATAAATACTCCGAGTGGATAAGCTACTTCTTATGGGCATGTTTGACATGTTACATGCACAACGGGGTCTCAATATGTCACACGCATGTGATTGTTCCTGTCCACTTTTCTCCCTTTGAAGACATTGCCCACCAGTCAAAGCACGCCGCCTGTGATTGGTTACTTTTAAGGAGATGCCGCATCTTGATTTGTGACACGTTGTCAAGATAACCAGCGTAAACTGTGGCTGTTTCTAAATATGTGTACTTGTGTGTTCTTATATGCTTGTGAAACGTATAATAGAGTCTAGTATATCTTTAGTGTGGGGACTATAAATCTGATATGATTTTAAATTTTTTTTTATTGTTATTTTGCACAATTTGCTTAACTAAGTATTTTTGTTGTTAAATATAAGAGATTTTGCAGATAGATTTTTTTATACATACATTGTTTAGATTTACTTATATCTTTCTACCCCTTTTATAGAATAGAATAAAACAGAATAGAATAGAATAGAACAGAATACAATAGAAAATCCCTTTATTATCCCACAATCAGGAAAATCTGGTGTTTACAGCAGCAAAAAGATTATAGAAAAAAATTACAATAACAGTGAACAAAGACTGTATCTAAAATAATATGCAAGAAAGCATAACACGCTTTTTCTGAGGATGATATAAGCAAATGATATAGAGTGACATGAAAACTAAAGTTTTGTTTACTATGTTTGCACAGTAAAATAACTTGTTTCCACTGATTAGTGTTCATGAGGTCAGCAGCAGGCAATTTACTTCTTTTGGTTGAAGAAGTAAAATAAACGTGTTCCATCCTTTAAAGGCTTCAAGTAACATATAGCTGAATTTCATATCCACAACCATCAAGGTTAAGCCATTTATTAAGTGTATTTCTTATAAAAATGTTCGCTATGGCTTTGAAATACAAAATCCCGCTAATGTTTTAGGGTAGAAAGAGGCTTCCACTCCTGCAGGTAAGCTGCATTTTACTTCGGCACAAATCAAAGATTGCCAATTGGTAAGCTCTTGAGAAGCCTCCCTACATAAATTTGCCTTCAGAAGGATTTTATAAGTTGATACAGCGCAAAATGTGTTTTATTTAGCATTATAGATCTTAAGCAGGCAAGAAGATCATGGCAACTTTAAAGGTCTGCAAAACTCTGGTGGGATAATTGTTGACAGGACAACTATTAGTCGTGCATTCCACAAATTGGACATTTCTGCAAGAAGAAAGTACTTGTTTGTACAATCATTTCATTTTGCCTAAAGCAATGTAGCAGGATGCAGATAAATGTGTTAATGACAAATACAGGTTGTGTATCCGTCTTTCCATCCCCCCAAAAATGTATCATATGGGGTAAATGTCAGGACATAAGAATTAAAGTTTAAGTCAAGTTCTCTGGAAAGAGGCTTTGTAAATTTTATCACAATTTCTTGCTTCAGACAATGACGCCATAAAGTTGACATCACTGGCTTCATCTACACATTTTACAACCAGATTGAGAAACTAAAGTGGAAAGAAATGCAATTTCTCACCAATATTTAAATGCCACCATAGGGCAAAGAAACAATGCTTACAGGACTGTTACAAGGACTGCTATAAGTATTATTTTGTTTGATAAAGAAAAGTGTGGACACCATAGAGAAGGAAAGCACTGTGAAAAAGTAAATACATGGGGAGGTGCAGAGCGTAAGAACAGGAGTTTTAGCAGCAACAGTGTGCAGGTGAAGAAACAAGACAGACACATGTGTATAAATGCTGCTAGTGTGAAATGATCTAACACATTAGTGGTGATAAGTGTGTGAAGTACAGATGAGTGAGAGAAGAGGGAAGGAGGGGAGACACCTGAGCAGAAACAGGAAACGATACTGTGAAAATAACTTTGAGATCATGATAAGTGTGTGTGAATTAGAGAGTGAACGAACAGGGTGGAAAATTTCCAATCACACACACAGACAGAGAAAATAATCCTTGCATTGTAAACTCATGAATAATGATTCAGACTGCACTACCCGTGGGGCTGCAATCACTCCGTTTGCATAATGCGTCATCTCAGCTGTCTCCTCGGCTCTCTGCATGCTCATTTAGCTTCAGCGTGACGCTGATTTCTTTCCCACAGCTTTGAATGCAGTAGCAGCCAATCAGAGCTGATGTACCAGGGATAAATCATTAGAAGAGCCTCAAGATCATTTTCTTTAATGGTGTTAAATCTCTGTCAGGAATTGAATGTAAATCTCAAAGAGTTTTCAAAGAAATAAATGAAAAACATTGTTGACATCTATCTAATCTTAAACACAATTTACCTTCTAAATGGGAGGCAGGTTAAAACTTTCTGATTGTGAAGATGGACTGTATATAGAAACAAAAAAATACAACTTTGTAAAACTCACTTTTTTGATTGATTAGGGTGAGATGCCTCAACTTTCAAGAAGAAATTTTCTGATGATACTTTAAAACACTACTTCTCAGTGTCTGATTGCTGTCAATCATGTACTGCAAATGCACAAACAATGCTTATCAAAGATCCTTCCTGCTGGGAACTGCCAGATTTTATAACCAAAGCTGCTACCATTCATTCGATTTTTCTTCTGATAAACAGTCTGCTTTTTATAATTAAATACACATGCAGATATTTTTAGTCACTCTACTCTGTCATACTGTATATTCCTTTAATCTGAGTATGTCATTCTAATAACTTTTTCTAATGTAAATTTGTCATTATTCTCATTTGTATTTTCCTCCGTGCATGTTTCAATTTCCCTTTTAATTTGCTCCTACTACATCCAAATCTCAAATATGGACAATACATGTTCTTTCTAATCTATTCTAAGGAAACATATCTATAGAGTGCTGGGAATGTAGCCTTGCCTCAGTGTTTTATCAGTTCTGATCATAAGCATTTACAAGTGAAGTCCATTCAGGTGTGTTATACTGTAAATACAAGGGATAGATTAATCTCATTGAAAATGTTGGTATGTGAACTATGTGAACAGTAGCAAATTAAGTCACCCTCACCTTTCAACTCTCCCTCATTTTAATTTATTTAAAAATGTTGTTTGTTTAGTATACTTTAAGGCAGGCAGTTGTACACAGGCCTTTTTCTTGATTGTGGCTTTTGCAGCAAACCTATATAGATTTGGACCAATTTCTCTGGCGTTTTCCCATACAGAGAACGTGCGGATTCCTGCAAAAATACAGATGAAAAGTAGAGATTGCAGAGGAGGTCATAAGAAGTGGAAGTAAAGATCTGGGCTTTGTTGCTGTGGAAACATAGGCTATGTTCCCACAGCAGCCTACCGTGACCCGAATCCAATTTTTTTGCCCATATGCGACCTGTATCTGATCTTTTCATGACAATCTCAACAACACAGATCCATTTTTTTTTCCAATGCGAACCAGGCCACTTGGCTATGTGGTCCTGAATCCGATACCAATCATATATTTTCAAATGCAACCTATGTCTGAACGGCCAGGTGTCGTTCATCCGACCTGTATGCCATTAAAACAAAACAATGGTCACTATTCTATTCGCAGAAGCAGGAAGAAAAACGACCCTGGCAGACGATAATGCGGAGAGCAGCATTTCTTTGTGCTTTATTAATGCACTGGCTCAGGTAGAAAAGAAATGAAAGATTGCAAAACGTACTCCAGCACTACCATCCATGTTTACTTCCGTAAACACAGATCACGCTCACTTGTGACTTCATTGCATCCTTTACTGCGAATGCGGGACACTTAAGTTATGTGGATGCAGTTTACACAGGAGATCACATACAGGTCACATATATTTAGAAATGTGAACAACACAAAGGAATTGTATTTCACAAAAAGAAAACGGTTGAGCATTAAGCACTGCACTGGGAACATAGCCATAGATGTCCTGACCCACTGCACCAAAGATTGAACTAACTTCTGTGTGAATAATCCACCAATCCTTCCAGGGTGACCCTTGAGCTTAAAGCCTACCTAAACCAGAGGAAGATAGTTTTTAAATTAACTGAGAGAGAAGTGTAGAAAATAGGACCACACAAGCTCTAGTAAAGAATAAAGCCGGATTCATGCCTGACATGTCTTTTTTGACTTTAGCTTCCATGCGCCTCAGAATAGGAGTGAAGATGGAACACCTGAAGGGAGGCAGTGAGAGGACGAAGGAAGGAGTGGGATATGTGTGTTTTTCTGAGTGGGGTGGGGCGCGATCTGTTACATGCCTCTGCTATTGATGATCATGTCATTTACACATGTACAAATGATGTTATGCAAAAAAATTGCACTGCTTCAGCACCCTCCTGATATAGCAGCTCCCCTATGCTCCGGCTACACTGCATACCCCCTTTTTGCACCACTGGTCCAAGGCTGCTGAGAACTGGTGTAGATAAGTTCAATGAGGTCCCCTGCCACATGTACAACCTGAGCCTGAGTAAAGGGAACATCCCTGTCCTTTGGAAGACCTGCCGTGTGATTCCAGTTGTTAAAACAATGCATGTAAAGGAACCAATCCTCTATAGACCAGTTGTCTTGATCACCCACCCAACAAAAGACAGTGGAGGGGCAAGGTCTCATACAACCTGTAGCCTCCCTATAGGCCTTACATCGGAGTAAAGATTAAACTGTCATCTACTTGCTGCAGTTGTGTCTTACCAACCTGAAGTCTAACTTGTCCATTGCTTTAACACCATCTTGCCAGCACTCCTGCGCGGAAGTTGCAGGGCACGGAAGTTAACCAAAAACAAGTACCACCACGATACATGCGATTACACAGATGTAAGTGAGTGGTTGCTGTCTAGAGCACTGATGGTACTGTTTTGTCACAACTGTCAATCCTGACACCATGGGCTTCACCTACAACAGGGATGGCTGCCACATGAAAAAGTTCTCAGACAGCTAAGCCATTGTGGACTGTGTGTCTAAAGAGAAGGAGTTGGAGTCTCCGTTGGTCATCATGGACTATGTGAATTTGTGTGAGGGTAATAACCTGTGCTTGAACACCCTTGGGGCGAAGGGGATGGTGATCAATTGACACTAATGGTAAAAATATACTGGACTGGTCCCATAACACTAATGCCCTGTTCAAGAAATGCACAGGCTTTTGCTCAGAATTATTTTAAGACTGTGTTAGCCTCTGCTGTCTTTTATGCTGTTGTCTGTTGGGTCCCAGGCAGCACAGGATGAGAAATGAGGAGTAAGAAAAGGCTGGTGAAGAGGGCCAGCCCTGTCCCGGGCTCTCAACTGGACTCTGTGGAGATCGTGTTTGAGGCCAGAATCCATCCATCCATCATGGAGGACAACTCTGACCCACTGCACCAGACAGTAGAGAAGCCGAGGAGCTCCTCCAGTGGCCAACTAAGACACCCTCGGATATGGAACTAACCTCAGGTCCTTCATCGTCACTACTGTCACACTGTTCAATTTTATCATATAATAAGTCATGCAATGGACTCTATATTTAACAAATTCCTGCAATGATTGTGACTTTAGAACAATTACGTAGATAACTTTAATCATTGACTTACCAGTGCAAGTCAATAAACAATAGTATTAAATATTTCTTTATTTTATCTCTAATTCAATTTAGTTTATTTATAAATTTCTATCTTCTATCATAAAGCTTATTTATTATATATTCCTGGAATATCTGCACATTTGTGTGTTACAAACAGCTGTTGCTACAGGTCAATTTCTCCCTTGTATGATTGATAAAACGTATCTTTTCTTTTTGTAGTTCAGAAAACTACCATCAGAGAGTTGACAATTTAAAGATGACAATTTAATCTGTATTCTGCATAAAAATGTCCATCAGCAGCCAGGACATGGAAGGCATTTCACACTAATCATGTCACAAACAGCACTACTCTTTGAGAATTGGATGCTTTTCATACTGGCTCTAATCACATTTAGACTAAAAGCATCCCTGATGCCTCATTTAAATGTGGGCAAGACGCCTCATTGACTAGAAATGCTATTTGTTAAGGAAGTATAAGGGGCAAATGTTCCTGTGTATACACTTAATAAATGGGGGTGTAAACAGGTTGGAACATAGTTTAGACACGCAAAACTGGCAGGGGGGTCTTCCAGTCTGTGTTGCGTGAAAAGGAAAGTAATGTTTTATGAACCTATATAAAAACCTAATCAAGTTGGAGCAATGTTTTAAATGGATGTAGTTCACTAAAAGCAATCAATAGCAGGGTTTCCTAACTCTGGTCCTCAGGGCCCTCTCTGGTTTTAGGTGTTTCCCTGCTGCTACACACCTGACCTGAATAAAAATTTGATTAACCGGCTGTTGCAGCATTTGATGGCTTGTGAAAAAGGCAATGCAATCATTTGAATCAGGTTTGCTTAAGTAGAGACACATCTAATACATGAAAACCATTGGACCCCGAATTATCTTGGGAGCAAGATGAATTGTCACGAGATCTGTTAATACAAAAACTCACGAAAATTCATTTTGTAAGAAGCAACTAGATGCGTTTGGCCTCGATACAGAAATTTTTCGGACCAATGAAAGCCAGTGATGTGAATTGTGTCAACAGCTCAACCAAAGGCAGAAAGCAAAACAAGCAAAACAAACATGGGTGCGCCAGTTTTAGCTGGAATGTACTCTATCTCTTTTTGGAAAACAAGAAAAAGGAGGTGTTTTTAGCCTTGGTGGATGAGAAAGATGTTTGCACATTCTTCCTGACCGGATTTTGTAAGAGTTTGATTTATCAGTTAACTCTGCTAATTGTGAAGCAAATCAAGCTTCTACTGCTGTTGCTGGTGAAGATTCTAAGTCATCCGGGTCATTGTCATTCCAAAAAAGTTAAAAACCATCCACTGAACTTTGTTTCCAAATTTGAGGATGTTCCTCCTGCTGTGTATGATTGGCTAAAAACTGGACATGCAAGGCAGGTACCCAATCAATTGAAGAATTGCACTGAATGTCCCTCCCTTTTGCGAATCCTTGCAGGAGCCTTCACAGATCTGTGTAGTTCAAATTGAATTCCACATGGTATCAATCTGGATTTTGCACTGAGGACCAGGGTAAGGAAACCTTGATCTAGATGTTTTAATCAGTCTTTAAGAACAGCTCTTTTTCCCTTTTAGGTTATCAGTTCAATTCAAACAAATCACTTTATAAAGAATCTAGGGATATTAGATTCAGTTCCATTTCCAGGTTTAGCAGAACAACTACAACATTTATCTTAAGCACTTTAATCTTATAATGACTCCATTTTTTTTTATGAACTTCTTGCATTATTAATAAGGCAGGTACTGAACGGAGGGCGTGATCTGTTGTTCCACTATCCATTCACCTTCAAGGTATTTTACTGCAGGTTTTACTGTAATGCAATCGATTATAGATCAATACTGCTATAATCCAAAACAAACCTCTTTCCTCATCTGAATTCAGCAGCGGCACTCTGCATCTCTGCTTTCTGACTGAGTTTCATACCTACAATGACTATAATTTAAAATCAACCTCTCGGTCTGCTAAACTTGAAGTGGTTTGTACCTGCAAACCCGTGCAGGTACTAATATAACCTGTCTCAGACATGTCACCTTTACAACAAAAACTAATATTTCTACTCTATTTTCCATTATCTCCAATACAACCATGCTTACAATACGTGAAAGTCAAACTGAATGCACTGGCATACTAACAAAGACAGTGTGCTCTGCTTAAACATAAATTCAGCCAGAGTCTACATTAATCTTTGAATCATTGCAGCCTGATAATTATATCTCCACTAGAAAATAAAACAGTGTTTTTTGAAACCAAAGCCAGGATTATTATGCCACCAGGAGCAAACTTTTTGTATTCTTATAAACTTGAAATAAAGATGCATAACACAATGTTAAAGGTACATTAGGCTATTTTTATTATATATTATTCACTTCTCTTTCCTATTCATGTCCTCACAATTGTACCTCATGTTAAATAAGCTTTCCTCTATTTACTACAGTTGTCTCTACAGGCTTCACTAGTCAGTTTGCAAGATAATGAGAACGCTGGTTTCTCTGGGCATGCCTCTGAGTGTGACAGCCTGCACCCTCTTGTTCACCTTGCTAATTTCCTCAGTCTCCTCCACGGCAAGAAAAAGAAGGTGACGGTTTGTGAAGATGGATTACAAAAGTCAATGGCCCTAATAGACTTTTCTCTATTGTTATTAAGGGTCAAGTTTAAGTCTTCTTAGGGACAGGAACTTTCAGCACAGAGGGAGCTCTTATCGGTTGTGGGAATTGCGCTATTTTGCTAAAGGTAATATGATCCACTCAAAATAACTTTAATATTTATATCTTTTAGATTACGGTTAACGTTACACCCATAAATCAAA
>NW_015150704.1:577668-593931 GCF_000732505.1 Cyprinodon variegatus
CATTTTCAATTTTACGCTTTCAATTCCCAAAATGCTCTCTCACTATCTGTCTGAAAATATTTCCCTAAAGTTAATAACATCTAACGATCATATAATTACTTGATACCTGAGTTGCCTTGATGAGTCACACTACTTTGATTTAGGAGCTACTCTTAGTTGAATTAAGTTTTTGGTTACCATACTCCTCTCTCTAAACCACATAACTCTTGAAAAGCTTCATGGTTCAGCATCAAAAAGACATTCAGACAAAAAACATATTTTTTTTATCCCGTACACTGAAGATAGGTTAAAAACAACTAGCAGATAGTAAAAGAAAAACAAAGAAAGAAAATCTTCTTTTAAGTCACACATTCAAACCACTAGGCTCTGAAGAGCTTGTGATGGCAGCCATTCTATTGTTACTGGCATGTTTCATAAATGATTAGCAGCATTGTCAAAATGTGGGAGAATCTGAAGCACTTCTGATGCAGCCCGTGATACGGTTGAATTAGGAGTCCTGTCACATTTACAAAACACTAATTAACAACATTTTAAAAGAATTTGAGCAGCTCTAATGTTTGCTGTCAAACTAAATGATTGTCTCCTTTTTTAGATACAGTGGATGATGCAATCACACGCTACTAATGTGTTCTTTCATAGTATGTTTTTTAGGGTTGTACTCACGTGGAGAATGCGTTGTTTTGCCTTTCGCAGCGGATGCCCTTACAGTTGTTTGGTTCTTCTGATGCCTTTGTCTCATAGTAGAAGTACAGCTGGTTGAGTCCGTTGGCAAATGCCAATAGAACCTGCATGTACATATACACAAAAAGAGAGCTGTTTATATAAAAAATTTTTTGTCTTATTCAGGACATCTCAAAAGACACGAAATGTCAGTGCTGAGAGATTGTTTCCCTTTATTTTTGCACTGTGTGATGGCACCAAAACTAACCTTGCATCCCTCCAGGCACCTTTTAAACAGAGCTTTGATCTCAAGAATAAAAGCAACAGAAGTTGTGCTGTGTAAAGCTGCAGTGACGTAGTCTGTGAGCCTCGGGCTCGCTATGATTGTTTTTGGAGACCACAGGGAGACAAAGCAATCCACATGTGGACTGTGTTGTAGGTCAGGAGCTCCCTTGAGAAGGAATTAATAAGGCCTAACTATCATGACGCAGGCTTGCAACATCCTCCAGCTGAAAACTCAAGGGCTCAGGATGCACAAACCATGCTTGCTTCCATACTTCTCGAAAGTGAAAACCTGCAGCTTTATAATTCATAACAGATTTTTATAAATATCAATAGGATAAAATGTCCTAAAAAAAAAGGTTTTACAGAAATGGAAGTCTATTAGGGCCGATTAAGTGGGTGTAAGGGTGACAACTGAGAAATGAATGGAAATAGGAAAGTTAGCAATGATTAGCAGGAAGTAATAAAAAAAAAAACCTAATGAGTTTTATCTTCCATTTACAGAGCCTTGATGATGCCTCACCAGACAGTAAATGAAGAGAAACTTGAGGATGTCCAGCAGCATCCTCCCCAGAGAGATCTGCAGAGGCCCGAGGTGGGAGTTGGCTGTGAAAAGGGAGATGAGTCTGAGCGAGCTGAAGATGTTGGCGATGGCAAACAGAGCCTCGGCGATCAGCGTTGGGTGCCACATCTCCCACTCCTCCCTTGGACGAGAAGAGTTATACTGGAAGGAGGGATGGAAGGAAAGGAGGAGATGAAAAGAGTGGGAGGAAAAAATATATATATATAAAAAACAATCAAGTAAATCTAGATATTATTTTCTAAAGACATCTTTTCTTAATATTTAAAGACCAGAAACAAGTTTGATAATGTTGCAGCAGAATCCTCTTAAACCAGTCTTCCTGCATGCTGTCACATCTTCCCAATCCTTTCTACATGTTTTTATTCATTATATCCATTAACCATATTTTCCTGTATTCAGTCTTTTTGCAGCTTCTTTTGCTGAATTTGTTTTTCTTTCCTTGTTCGTTTCACTCCTGTGATCTTCCCTTTTTGTCCTGCTGGGTTTTCTCTCGTCTTGTTTCCTCCTAATTCAAAACTCAGCCATTAGTCCTCCACAGGACTGAGGATTTGTTACCTTTTCCTCTATCAACATTACCCATTCTTTCAAGCACACAAGGCTTCACAAATGAAAGCACAAATGTTACCACAGATGCGCATTTATTAATTTATGTTCCCTTGTACCTTCTCTCACATGCATCAAGTCAGTGTCTATCATACGCACGCATTGATGGAGCAAAATCTCTCAACCACTCCAGGGGATTTTCAGAGATGATGAATATTTTAAGAAAGAATTAAAAATACAGCAGTAGAATACAGTATCTGGCGGCTGTTTCTTTATGTTCTGGTATGTCAGGGCAGGTGTGTGCGTATTTGTCTGTGTGTTTTAAATCTATCCGAATGCATGTAATTATAATGCATGTGAGACTGTGGGACCTGTGTAGGTGGGCCACCCGCCACCATCAGTGACTCACAGATGTTCCACATGGCCCAGCCGTCTGGTGTTTGTGTCAATGTGTGTGTGTGTGTGTTTTATTACATCATTTTACTTTAATTAAAGAAATAGTTCAGCCTTTTTAAGTGGGGCTGACAGGAATAATTATGAAGAGTCAGCTCCTTACCTGCAGTAGACAGCAGTAAGGGTGATCAGAGTTTGGAAAGTCAGAAAGAAATCTCATGAAAGAGTCAGAGGAGAGTGTGCTGCTGCAGATGGTTTTTCTCAGTAAAACTACTCTGGACTTTCATAAGAGATCTGTGATGGACTTTCATTTGACAATCTTTGTACCAGGAGGGACCCTGACTTTTGGAAAACAACATGGCTCCACGTTGTTTACAGCATTCTAAATTTAAATGATCTAAATTCAATTTTTTATGTGAAATCTGATTGTTTTGGTGACTTGTTTTTGATCTCCTGTGTGAACAGCATTCTAACAAGGTAAGTGACATGTAGCCTAGGCGGAAGTTCAACTGAAGAAACTCATTGCTCTCCAACACCCATCTACGACACAGCCAATGAGCTTTGAACCACACCTCCACAAAAGCCAATCAGCATCTTAAGTTCATTTTTAAAGGCCTCACTGCTCAGGCAGTGGATGCGCTGTGTGACTTCATTAAGATGACACTGTTTTAACCCACCTCCAGACCCTCCTCCACCATCCTGGCTAAAACTTTATCAGAGTTTCATTGCTTCCGGACTCTTACTGCATTCCGTGTCTCATTTCAACTGGTCCAGTAGAAGAACACCATGTTGAGCCTGGTTTTGGCAGAGGGTTTTTCCTCTACCTGGGTGAAGCTTTAGTTTCAGTTCATGCAGTCCTCTGGATCTCCCCATAAAGCTAAGCATACAGTCTCGCTAACCAGCAGTCTACAGACTGACCAACTTCATCTATCTTCACTCCACCAGTTTTAGGCCTGGTGGGAAACAGCCCTATTCTTTGCTCCTGTTCATGCATATCTTTCAAAATTCAGTGCTATGTTTCCTGCCGAGGTCTGAGCGCCAAAGACAAAGTAATTGTATCAATACATTTCTTCTCATTGTCTCTTCTCTTCATGTGAGTTTTTCAGATTGAACTGCATGCACAGTAGAGGACGGAATGACGTCACAAGTAGTGAGCGTGCTCTGTGTTTACGGAAGTAAACATGAATGGTAATGTTGGAACGCATCTTACGATTTTTCATTTCTTTTCCAATTGGAGTAAGCGCATTAACAAAGCAATCTTCTTAAGAAGATCAAAGATAAAGACTCCTGTCTGAGTTATTATTGGCCATGGTTGTTGTTTTCCTTTCCGATTCTGCATAGTAAGGTGCTGATTTTGGATCTAAATCGAGTATTAATGATGTACAGGTTGGATGAATGTGTCCTGGCCGTTCACACACAGGTCACATTTTAAAAGATTGGATATGTATGGGATTTAGGACCACATAACCAACTGGTTTGGGTCATGTTTGAAAAAATCAGATCAGAGTTTTTTAGACTTTAAGTTAAAGATCAGACACAGGTAGCATATTGGAAGAAACAAAAATTGATTCATTTCAGGCCGCAGTGTGAGCATAGCCTCAGACAATGAGGAGTTACAAATATTGAACGCTTTGGCGTGAATACAATGTATTAATTTCCAGGGGGAAAAAAACACACAATTCATCAGCAGGTCATTACCATCCCTATAGTGAAGCATTATAGTGGCAGCATCATGCTAAGTAAATATTTTCCACCACCTGGAGTGGAAAGGAAAACTCCCATTTAACAGGAAGAAACCTCAAGCAGAACCAGGCTCAGTGTAAGCGGCCATCTTGAATTTTCGCTTTAGCTTCATTTATTTTTATATTTTAGCCCTGCCTTCTTTGTGCGGTTAAAAAGAAGAGTTAAATAACAGTCTTCACATAGGTTTACACAAGTCTCAATTACTTTAAAAGCTCTGCATAAAAACAACTCTGAATTAAAAAATCAATGTAACAAAATAATAGTTCTCCTTAAAATTAAACTGAACAAATAAATGAACAAAAAATGTAATAATCTTCATAAAAAGGTGTTCTATTTTTCTAGAAAAAGAAATAAGAAGTCACAAGCCTAATTCAGACTTTTAATAAAAAAAAGTTGAGCAGCCTTTACTTTTCCTCTTCATCCACTTTTTTTTATTGTATTCTCATGTTGCTCTGTAGTTGATCTTTTGTAGTAATATTTTATGCATAACAAATAACCAGTCCTGTCTTCTCATTTCATGTTATTTTGGAGTTTTCCATTAACATAAACTATCAATCACCAGAGAAACAGATAAGCACAACTTTGGTTCTGAGCAAACAAACCAATTGAAAACATTTGTGTTTGCCAGCTACTGGTTGTTCTATCACTGTTTACACAGTATTGTCACAATGGCTCAGTTTTATTGCACTGCAAGATTGAGACATTAATGACCTTGGGATTTTTATCTCTACCAATATGCAGCAGGATCAAACGTCTTTACCTTAACGTATGCCACTATCTTCAGTGATATGGTAGCCAGGTAGAGGGAGTTCATGGCAAAGTCCATCAGGTTCCACCAGTCATGTATGTACTCTGTGAATCCCCCATCCCACATTTCCTTGATCTCTGCCCAGATAAAACCTAAAACACACAAGCAGACACACATGCAAACATTGCTGGTTGTTCAGAAAGGTAGATTAATGTGTTTTTCTCTTGGAGGACACAGGCCATTAAGCAGAGAGCTAGCATTTTTGTTCTGTGTGACTGGCTTTAGATTAAGTTAAGCTTTATTCTAAATTATTTAGAAGACCTTTCCTCCAGGGATAAACAGGATTTTAGGGTTGTGATACGACAAGTGCCCTTGGTTAGCTTGGTTTAACCCTAAAGTCTGATATCAACCCCTCTGGCGAGTTTGTGTACATCCGCTGGGCTCTTTGACACGTTGGACCGGTGGGCTTTCCCTGACCCAGTTTTGGTTTGACATGAACATCTAAATGTTTCAGCAGTTATATCTGACCAGAAGCTTCTCACTGGTCTTGCAAGGAAACCCATATTGTGCTGCTAAATATTCATGAGAACTGTAAAATGTTCATCAGATAATATGATCATTTTAAAACACAAGAAATTCGGCCTTTAATAAGTAGTCAAAAAGGGCAAAATGTCTTAATGGGTTAGATTAATCTGCTGGTGTACAAAATGAGCATACACATTTACATGTAATGAGAAACCAAGTGCAATACATCACCAAGAACATGTTTATTTTAGGAACCTGCTGTATGACAGCTCATTCAGGCTCTATAATTTAGAATCATTAAAATGTCATTATTATTTTTGACTTATTCTCAGTTCACACAAAAAGAGTCTAATGTCTCAGATTGGGAGCTTCTGCATGTTGAAATAAGACGCTATAGAAATTGGGCACTGGATGCTCTGGATGCTGAATATTTGGCACTCTGGATGCTAAATGCTTTGGTTATTGAGCTGCTCTGTTCTTTTCATTGGGAGAAGGGCTTGGCTTTATTGGTTTTGATGAGTTGAAAAAAGTAGTTTTAACATTTTCAAGCAAGAAAGTACACCTCAAAACAGGATCTGTGCATTAAATTCTACAGGATTATGATCCTACATGAATATTCTGTTCTTGTTCAAGCAGCAGACCCTCAGTATTCTGGCTGGTGACAGTGCTGGGAGCCCATAATGAAATATGCTTTTTTATCATGCCTGTGTAAATTCTTAGTCATCCGGCTTATGGCAACCAGATCAGGCTAAATTGGAAGGCAACCAGACTTTAACTCAGTTTTTTAAAGGTGTTTTTAACCCTATCCAGGAAGGTGTTAAGATATCTTCAAAGAAGGTCAGATACCATAGCCTTCCATCTAAAATTCTTCAGAAAACAGTTGCTCAACAAGAGCGTTAGCTGTTACATCATAATTCTTTTTTTTAAAGAGTTTCAGTCATATTTTAAAGCTCATCGTAGCACTGAAACAGCTCTGGTGAAAGTCACTAATGATATTCTCATTGCCTCAGATAATGGACTTGTGTCTGTACTGTCCTATTAGATTCAGTGCTGTATTTGATACAGATTATCATAATTTTCTTTTAGAAATACTTGAATATTTTGTAGTATTTAATGAACATCACTTAGCTGGTTTAAATCTCATTTATCTGACAGATTTCAGTTTGTTCACATTAATAATAAATTTCCTCATGCTCTGTGGTTACACATTGAGTACCACAGGGATCAGTGCTAGGGCCAAATCTCTTGACTATATATAAATATATATATGCTCCCAATCAGTAGAGTTATTAGACAGCATAGGATTAATTTAAATTCAATTCAATTCAGTCTATTTCTATTGCGCCAATTCACAACACAAGTCATCTCAAGGCACTTTACAGTTCAACCAGATCATCCAGTCAAATTGATTCAAAGTTTTCTATCCAAGGAAAACCAGTTGATTGCATCGACTCATTGACTCAAATAATTTCTACCGTTATGCTGATGATACTAAGCTTTATTTTTCCATGAATCCCGATGACACTAAACTATCGCATAGACTACATGCATGTCTTGACAACATGAGTTTAGGTCCTTGATCTATTTCCATTCTTTTCTCAGTTCTTCTTCGAATTGTTCCCATTTAGTGGATCATTTTCCTTTTGTTACTCTGGCTAAGCCCCTACTTTTTTAAGTTTTGTCTGTTTTATTATTAAACTTCTACAATATTCCTCCAAGTGTTTGTCTGCAGACTGGTCCAACCCTTGGCTCACATAACCTGACACTATGAGTTTCAGTTCAATATTTTCTCTGTATATTCAAAACAATAACTTAATACATCAGCAAAAAATCTTTCTCTTTACACCTTGTGAAGAAAGAGAAGTCTTTTTTTATTTATAAAGTCCTTTTTCTTAGGTCCATCTTGTTAGAAATTATGTTTACAGCAAGAATTTTTTTTTTATTATTATTTTGTAAGGTCATCTATCAAAAATAATTTTTGGATTATACATCAGCCTTTTATTCTTATCATTAATTTTGGATGTATTAAGAAAACATCTCCTTTAGTCTAAAACACTTTCTTAAAGTAGGATCAAGCGTATGAAATGACGCAGGAGAAAAGATGGTTTCAGATTTTTTTGAATAATTACAATCAGGATTTGGAAATGATTGGCATCAGCTCTATGAGAGAAAGAAGATGAAGATGTAATCATTCATTTTTCACACCTACCCACTTGCACCCACTCACCACCTCCCCCACATACTCGCAGGCGTCCTACCACACACATCCGGGAGCACTTAAACTGACAGATATATCTGGATGATTAGCAACCAAGTGCAAAAAACTAGCCGAAGATTTTTTTGATTCATTTGTTTTATTGAGAGGAGACTGTTTGCCTGCTTGTTAGGGTGTGAATTAATCAAATATTGATGCAAATCCATCTGTAAGATCTATTCTTATTACAGCGTCTTTGGGACATTTATTCGAGAGAACGAATAACATCGGCAGATTAATTTACGGTGGACTAAATTCCTTTTTCTTTTTCTTATTGTGTTACTACAAAATGAGGTTATATTTATACAATGATAAGAAGAAAGGTGGGGTTCACTAAGATGCTTCATAAGAGCTTAAAATCTTTTTTTGTGGAAGATAAAAAGTCATTTGATTTTCAACCAAACCAAATGATTGCATTATACCCATTTATTGCTAAAATAAAGAGCAGCTTACCAGCTGACCAATGGACCATGGCTGCTTTGAAGACCTTCAGCACTAATAACTCACATTTTCTGTAGTATAAATACAGTAAACTCTGAGTAATTGTGTTTATGCGCTTCCAATGTATATCTACAACAATAAGGTTGCTAATAGAGCTCCTAGGTTTGGTACTAAATGGTTTTTAAACATATAAACTTTTAGGTAAATTTGAACTAAATGTCAAAGGATTGTAAAGTTTTTCTAATGAGTCCTGGAGAGGACTATTGAATGTCAACACAAGACTGAACTAAAGTTTCAGACTTTATATTAGAAAGCAGTCACAAATCAAAATCTAGTCCTGGTTTATCACCTGAGCAAAAGTTTGAAATAAACAACAATGATTTTAGAACTTCTCCAGGTTCTTGAAGGTCTTTCAAAGCTTTTAGTCTTTGTAATCTGTCTGTTTAACAGTTGATTTTAGTTAAGTCATTGAACTGGACAATACTGGTACCTTAAAAAAAAATTATGGAAACTACACAAGTTTAAGGCAATAACAATTATGAGAATTAGACCTAGAAACTCAGATGATAAAATCAAACTTTTAAGGAAAAGGACAAAAACATTTCATTTAGTGTACACATCTCGTTTATGCATA
The DNA here is from genome assembly GCF_000732505.1 of Cyprinodon variegatus. Classification (NCBI taxonomy): domain Eukaryota; kingdom Metazoa; phylum Chordata; class Actinopteri; order Cyprinodontiformes; family Cyprinodontidae; genus Cyprinodon; species Cyprinodon variegatus. The sequence continues at coordinate 586,475 of NW_015150704.1, forward strand.
GTTTCTAGAAATCTTTCTTTGGCTCTTTAGTGTTAGAAAGTGCATGCTTTACTAGAGTCTCACAAAATTTGTTGAAAACTTGACTTTCTAAAGCCCCCGTTATAATTAATCTAAAAAAATATTTTGAGAGTCAGAATCAGTTATTACATTTTTTCAATGCTAACCTGATTTCAACCGTCTACAGTGAAGTATTTCATATAGAGGAAATTTTTTATTTTTGCCGCAATCTCATCTTTTTTTTAGATGACATGTGTTGTGAAACATCAAACTGAATTGAATTTTTTTTGGGTGGGGCGGGCGGGGTTCTGTTTGAGGAAATGTTGCCTGTTTCAAATTGAAAAAATTAAAAAATTAAGAAATTAAAAAATTACATGCTTTCCATGGTATCCCACTCTCAATGCCTCATGTCTGAATGACCCCTCAGTTAGGCTGAAGTACTTTATCATATTAAAAAAGAGGTTCTGTGAAAGAAAAAGCATCGGGTTCTGAGCTGACATGAGTGAAAAAGCAGCCAAAGCCCCAAAATCTCTAAAACGCCTTCAAGTCCACTTTGAAAGATCAGATAGAAGTCTGAGGGTCGAGAAAAGACATAAAAGGATAATGAGGGAGAACTTAGGACTTTAACTTTTTATAGCTCAGTAAAATATTCAGAACTTACCAAGCACCCATGGAAGAATCATCCACTCCACAATGGTGGGTGGAGGTCCCTGCATGTGCAGGTTGGTGCGGGCGATATGCTGCGAAGCCAGGAGGAGGAGGAAGAGGAAGGTAAGATAGGATGCTGTGTGGCAGATGAACTTGATGAAGGGCTTCTTAATGAAGCGTCCAACTGCGCTCTTTGGGGCCAACAGGTAGATCTAAGGAGGAAGGGATAAAGTATAAGTTTGTTTTTACAACGTAGAACAAAAAAGAGGAGCATGGCAAACAAGAGGGCCCTGCACAAGATAGCGAAGGGAGTTTAGAAGGTCATGTGACAAATCCAGAGCCACAGGAGAAACAGGGCTTAAAATGTATGTAGCTGGGGATTCCTCACAGGCTTATTAGGAACTATTTACACCTACTGCTAGAGTAATGCAAAGAAGCTTTCTACCACAGGCCAAAACATACAGTAGACAATTTATATCTGCAGAAAAATGGTTGAAGATTAAGAGTAACTGTTCACATTTAGAGATAATTTTCTTTAACTTTGAAAAACAACAAATACATAAAACCATTAGAGGAAAAAAAAAACTTTAACACTGTTTCTACAGCTTATTCTTGTACAATTTACAGTTGTTTGGGACTAAAAACAACATGTCTTTGAGTAAGACTAATAAAAATAAGGTAATGTTGTTTCTTTTTTGTTGCAGCTGTTTACTTCTAGGCTGAGTTAGAGATGATAAACAACGATATTAAAGAACAAACAAACAAAAAACATGTTTATTCAGCCAGGGTAAACATATGTTTTGGAAAACTTGGTTTCTTTATACTGTGTATTCAACCAATTTAATTGGGATTAAATGTCCCAGAATCAGCAAAAACCCTTTTATAAACCCAAAAAGAAATCATGATAAGAAATATTATATAAGGAAATATGTTCATGTTATCTTTTTCCACATTTTTGAAGTAACAACTCAAAAAAAAAAAACAGGATAGGATAGTTACTGTTGGTTAATCGGTGCTGAAATGGCCTTTTGTGCCATACAGAAATGAAATAATTTTGGTTTAGCGAATTTTGCACTTTATTTCCTTGTAGATAAAGCATATATTAAGTGATAATAATTTAATTACTTGGATAAACTGTTGTTTAATTGAGGCTCAAAAACATGGAAGTCAATTGCAGTCATGAAAAAGGCTTTAAATGGAAATGAGTGTTAGAGAAACAAAAGCAATCAGCAGCTTGTAAAAGGTGAGGATGTTTACATGGATTATCAGAACACTGATGTGCAGTCACCTGGAGGCAGATTACTGCAATTTAAGCATTTTGCCTTCATTATTTACTCTTATAAACAATACAGCCAGGGAAAATCAACTTCACTGAAACCAAATGGCATCATCTTTGTAATATCTAATTTAATTCTGAGTAATAAAGACAATGTGACATAAAAAAATATTTTAATATTTAGTCTAATCTTGTTTACTGACACAAAAAACTAAAAGAGTATTAAAATAGATGGGAAAACAAATGAAAACTGTGACCCACTGACTACAGAACATTGAAATGTAAGAGATTTAGATCCATATAAGGTGCAGCTTTTTCTGACTTCAAGGCGACAGCAGGATAGACTTCTCAAGATAAAAACAGAATTGTCGGTCATTAATTCCCCATAAATCTTACCAGTGAGAAAACTGGAAAGAGCAGTCCAATGATGAAGCAGGTCACCAGCTTGACGGCCCAGTGTCGCCTCCTCCAGCCCGGGAAGCCGTCATACCAAAGAGTGGCCAGCAGCTGCTGACAGTTTGGCTGCGCTACAAACTGAAAACAGACAGGGAAAGATTAGAAAAGGGAGGGAAAGATAAAGCTGAAACTACAGTGACATTTACTGAATTCAAGGTGTATAAATACATTCTATTTATGACACTTTTATGTACATGTTTTTTAGTATTGAACCTAAACATGTTTCTGGCTAAATCTAATTTAAGATGGATTCCACTCACATTACCAGCAGTTAAACCTTTCCACTTTGACCTTTTTTAAGAGTTATTTATTATGGATGTAATATTAGAGAAACACTGTGTAACTTTTAGACACTAGGGGTTCTAAACCTGTATCTCACAGGTTTAGTTTTAATGCCCCTAAAAGCAACTGGCAGCGCTGCATTTTTGCAAAAAGAAACAGTCTATCTCTTTGTTTTGGAATCTAATAGTAGATCACTTTAAAACAGCAGATTGAGAAGTTATTGAGTTTTTAGTGAAGACAAGGCTACATTTACCTCTCTAGATAAAATCCTATATCAGAGATCCTAAAAATATGTCTGATCAGGTAAGCGTCATATTGATTTTATTACCTAAAAAAAACAGTTGGCTAGTTAGTTGTCCTGTTTATTTTATTATTTATTATTTATTTATTTTTTTGTGTCCTGTTTTGCCAATATATCTGGTACGCTTATTCCCAGAGCTAAATGATAACCCAACCGCTTTACTTTCACAAGCAGACCATTATGATTATTCTGTTGGATACTTGTATATTAAATTTTATTAACAATTATATAGGGAGTGAAATTGTAAACAACAGAAGAAAAAAGGGAGGCTAAAGAATTTGTTTAAGGGGAGCTTAGACTGCTGTGCTCCGAGTCATATTACTCATTCAGTGACAGATTTGACCCTCTCAAGTAACATAGGTATGTTTTTGAGAACAGCAGTCAGCGTGTAGCATCATTATGCACCAAGAGGTGTATATTCACCTGAAAAATACTTTTAGCACATCTTAAATGAAGCTGATACTTGGGTCAAAATTTGGGCGGTGTTGTTTTAAGTCAGCCATATGTTTTTATTATTTTTTTTTTTTTTAAGTAAAATATCTTTCAACACTGTTTATAAGCAACATGCTGTCTAGAACACAGTCGTTTTTATATATAGGTTTCCTTCCAATTGTTTAACTTAAAATTGAACAAACTTTAAAAATGTAGAAAAACAATAATGTGAAGATGGCACCTTTACATCCAGACTACACAAAGTTATTGTAAATGTTCTGTCATGTCAAATAGTATTGCTGATGTCACAGGCTGTCTGGATATGTAAAGAGATAAGGTCATTATGGGGATGTCTTGAAAGAAGGAAACAGGATGAAAAGATGATAGACAGACATAAATTCACAACAAAACAGCATTGCGCCATTGACATAACAAACATGTAACTTTATGATACTGCTGGCAAGAAAACCCTAAATTTGGGAAATTATTGTTTTCAGGTGAACATTTCAGTCAGCTGGATGGGCTCTCTGCCATTTTGCTCTGAAGCTACATTAGCCTCAGGGCAATGAGGGGCTAAACGTCCCAGTATATTTCATCTAAAGATACTTTATACCACTATACGTTATTTAAGTGTTTTTTTTAAATAATGACTTTTTGCCTGTTACTCCTTTAAGGAAATGTTTGCAAGTTTACAACTTATTTGGCAAACTTGTTTCCATCTTATGTTTAGCCCATTTTGCCATAGGAGGAAATGATTACAAATTTTTTATTTTCCATTAAGTTTTTCTAACTCTATATTTAAAATTTCGCACACAGAAAACAACAATGGTAGCACTTATTGCTATGGTTGCAAATCCGGACGTAGTCGCCAATATGGACACTAGAGAATAGCATCCTTGAGAGAGGATATGGAGTGCTATCACCTCAGAGCTTAAACATTTCCAAAAAATCTACCTGAAGAAATATATTTGTATGAATATTTGAATTGTGGTAGGACATCTGATTATTTCACATGCTATGGATACAAAACACTTTACCCCAACAAAGATTTAGCCACACCTGAACTACTGAACTAAGATTGTTTGAATTTACAATAAGTCTTTCTATATGACTCTGACTCGTCCTCCTCTCAAACTACTGTGAATGTTTGTAAAAAATCTGCTGCAATAAAAGAAAATGATTTGCAGGGTTCTTTCATCAAGTAAGTTGCTCCGAGTTTCTGCAAGTTCTTATGAAAAACCTTCTTCACAAATTCGCAGACAGCCTGTTGTTATGGTCGCTTTCATTTACATCTCATTAGAAATAATCCTTTTGAAGTGTTGGCATTAAATCAGAGCCCTTTTCCCCTGTCAGCTGCCCTTCATGTAGCTAAAAACTAGACAAGTTCTTGTAATTTCAATCACCCTCTATGTGTCTCTGCCAAGCTTCCATTTCACTCCTTTAATTCCATGTTAGACTTTTCCATCTTTTTCTCCTAAATACTTCCCTGTTGTTATATTCTTGGCTGTCCCATGTCTGCTTTTGGTGATTAGTTTGGTCTGGGTAAAAATCCAAAGTCATAAATTAGCTTCACACTCTGAAAGAGCTGCAGAGACAGAAGGTTATCTATCACTTTAAGCTGTGTGTGTGTGTGTGGATAAGATAATGCTAAAAGTGTGTTTTTCCTCTCAAACAAACATCCTATTAAATAAATGGACTGAATAAACATCAAACTCAGTACTGCACATCCCACCTTCACACAAGGACACACAACTGTTATCAAGCAAACATTTAGCTAAAAGCTTAAGGAGGCAGACTGCCAAAAGATGATCGAGTCAGTGCCTGCAGCTGTCAATCATACCTGATCCTCGGCTACGTTTTGACAGAGGAACATTTGGCGATGGCTGTACATTTCCACACGTCCTTGTTTTCTTATGAACGTTTCCTATGAAATCGGGCCTGTTTCATAAACAGTTGATCCTAACACATTTTTTTCTGGAACATCCTTATCTGCTTCGTGTCAGACGCTGAATCTTTACGGAGATGTCTTAAGCAGCATTTTGTTTTTTGTTGTGCAGAGAGAAAGAGATGTTTGATTATGGACTGGAGACAGATATGTTTACAAAACTCTTTAGTTGTTTTTAGAAAGCCTAGCAAAGGCTTAAGTATTTTGCCTAAGTAAACTCTCAGGTCTATAATAATGAGAGAACTCATCATGATTGTATTAGCTGCAGTCTAAGCCAAACAAACAAACAATTTATTTAAATGATTAGCTTGAATCATTGCAGCTTTTATTTTCTAAGTGTCTGAGTAAAAAGCATCACGAACTTCTAATGACCCAGTCAGTGCTGTGGTAAAGCCTTGAGGAAATACTGTATATTATGAAACTCTCCATGGTGAATTTAAGCAATCTTTCTAAAGAAGACTTTACTGAAAGACTAGCTAGATTACTGGTTATTAGAAAGGCTTGATGTTAGTTATTGCTTATGTAGTTTAGAGGGCTATTACTTGTAACGTGGGGTGTGGTGGTTTTGGATAATTTGTTTCTTTTACAAACACATTAATTGTTTTAAAAGTAGATTGAGTATTTATTGAAGTTATATTTGTCTATAGTAAAATATCTAATCTGAAACATTGTAAACAACTGAAATTATAAAAAACAAGAAATAATTTAGAAGATGCGTCATAGGGTTTTTCTTTTGTTGTCCTTTAAATACAATAAAAGATTCATGATTATAGAAAATTGTTCTAAGAGTTTTTTATTGCTTCCAAATAAATCTGAATATTTATTGAACTAAACAAGACATAAGAGTTTGTTATTCTTCCTGGCCATTAAAGTTCATTTTTATTTTTTTTTTCTAACACTGTGTTTATCTGCATTCACCATTTGAATTTAACCTTCCTGCTGGTGCACTTGAATTTCTCCACTGTCTGAGATAAAGGATGTTTCAATTCTACATTTCTTTTCCAATAAACAGCCTTAAAGTTGTTTCTCGCCTTGATCCAAATACTGTGGGACATCTTATTACAGTGATAAATGCAGGTCCTACACTACCATCTTCTTCTGGTTCAGCCCTGCCAAATGTAGTGACTGCTGATGGTGCTTTAAGTGTACCATCAGGGGACATTTCTCTGATCTCTACTCAAAGGAGCAACGCTAGTTCAGACACCTGCAGGTACTTTCTGAATGTACAAGTACTGCATCTCACTACTCCTCAAGCTTGAAGAAATTGACAGAAGATTTAGACCCTGCATGTAGGAAAGGTTGTCAAAAGTAGATATCAATGGATTTCTTATGGCCGATGTCCATATGCTGCCCATCATTTGGACATTTTGGCCAATAATGTTTATTCTTCTTCTATGCACATTGTAAGAAATAGAAAATGGCGATCAAAACTACAAAAGTTTCATTTAAAATAACAAAGAAAGATCTTTTAAACAATCAAAATAAGACATTAACAATGGACAGCAAATGGAGGTAGTGATAATGCATCCGCCTCACAATGTCGCAAGGCACAGCTGCTAAATAGGCAAAAAAAAAACGGTAAAAGTCTCAGTCAATACAGATACAAGAAAAAAGTGCTACTATTGGCCCAAAACTTCTCCCGGCTGATGTATAGGTCGACCGATAAAAAATATGCTCTAAAACTAATCTGAGGTGTACAACAGGAAAATGAAAACAACCAGCAGTCTTTGATGAATTGCAGAAGTTTTATTAGCAAAAAGCACAACAAAAATGATATCTTTATTCCTCTATTGTGCCTGAGTTTCTGCTCTTGCTGAAATAGTTTTACATTTTCTCAGACTTAAAAACACCAACAATATAAAGACCAGTACAGGATATGACCTTAGCACTCAGCGCTTGGTTTTTTTAACCTTTGCTGGGTAATGTGCTCTTTGAGAATGTGTGTGCCAGTGAGAAAATTGGATAATGCATGTATTTAATTATATAGATGACATGATAGAAGCAGAGAAAGAGGATAAACGGGAGAAAGCAGGAGATGGTGTTAGAAGTCAAACCAAGGAGCCTGCTGCAGTTTCCCCACCTCCTTCTAATCGGCTTCTTTGTGATTCCTTTCTCTAATC
>NW_015150704.1:593941-603177 GCF_000732505.1 Cyprinodon variegatus
TTGTCCTCTTTGACTCTCATCTTGTTTTTTCCTTTTGTCCTTCATATCTCACTTTGCTTTCCTCTATTCTTTCTTTCTTTCTTGACCTATTTTTGGTCTGAATTCCATTTTTTCTCTTTTCTTTTTGATTTTCTTTGTACTTCTCTCTTCTTTCATTTTCATCCTCATCTCCTATGTCTCATTCATTCATGCCTTTTTTATATATATTAAAGATATTGCTTTGTTTTCCCTTCTGGCATCATGGATTTTCTCTCCATTCCTCTTCTTCCAGTCTTCCCTTTCTCCTGTCTGTTTTCCTTATTTTCTCCTCCTCCTGCCTCTCTTGCTCGGCTGCCGCTTCGTTTCTTGTTCCTATGGCAGCAGTATGCTAATAAGGGAGTTGATCTCTCGGCTCCACGGAGCTACAGCAGTCTGCACCTCTCACTCTCTCTTTCCTTTTTCTGTATCAGGAGAGATGTCATAGAATTTCAGCTGGAAAACATCTGAGTCATAGTTTATCAAAACAAGTCCAGGTACACGAAACTACTTCATTGATAAAAGCAATCAGGGAGCCGCAACAAATCTCAAAGGAGTAAATTAACCCAACTGAAGGGAAACAAGTCAACCTCACAGAGGGGTAGAGCTCTGTTTTGGTGCAATGCGAGGCAGTAGAAACCACCAGTCCACCTTAAACCCAACCTACAGATCAGCTGAACTTGCATAACATACCGGAGGGCAGTGGGTGGGGTGTTTATCATCGCTGGTCAGTAAATATCAGCCAGGAGCTGCAGGATGATCCAAATGAGCAAAAGTCCAGGCAGTTAGATATCAAGTGGTCCTGGGTGAATCAGTGAGTGGGGGGCAATAAAGCTGTTTTCCTATCTGAATCCACTCGAGACTAAAGTTGTTATGGGGGCATCAATATTCAGGTATTCATAACCACAGCACTCTGCTTGCCATGGGTTTTCCTCTACATTCTGCTCATCCATTAAATTCTTTCTGCAGGAAGTTTTCCATGGAAGGTGCTTAAACGTCAGTGTTGAAGCGCAGCCACATAAAATGCACAATAAGAGGGGAGGATATCTAGAACATGGATGGGCAATTTCAGTCCTCATGGGCAATTGCTCTGCAACTTTTACATTTGTTCTTATTCCAACACACATGAATTAAATGGATATATTCCACAGTATGCATTCTTTTTTTTTTAAAGTCCTGCTTATTATCTAATAATGTGTTTGAGGTGTTGGAGCAGGAACACATATAAATGCCCTAAAGGACTGGAGTTGTCCACCCATAGAAGATGAAGGGATGAAGCATATGAATTTGCCTTTAGGCCAATGTTCACAGGTTTGCAGTGACAATTCTGACTGCAGCCAGTGGGTTTCTCATCTCTTACGGTCATTGCAGGGTGAAGAGGAAAGAAATGGTTTCATTCAATACAGACTTGCAACTGCTTTGTCTTGTGTCATTCAAATATTCAAATCAGCAACAGCATGAAAAGTAAATATATAAAGTAGATATACATTTATACAATAAAATTGTGATGGAAAAAATAGTTTACATCACAGTATTTGGTTCTGTTAGGGATGCACTGTGTCAAAATGACCGAAAAGTGCATTTTTGTTTTTTGGCTGATATTAAACCGTAACACATTGTTTGAAACTTGTGATTACGCGACATTTAGCATGGGGGGAAAAGGATAGCAAGGAAATAGCACAGCCGTCACATAGAAATGCGTGCGAAGTAAAGCACTGAAGCAAGAGTGCACATCGCTCTCACTGCGTGCTCTAGTCTGTGTCACAAAATGCCATAGAAATCCAAACATCCCCATTAACACTCTGAATATGAGAAGAACAGAAAACAGAAAAGGAAACCAAACATGCCCACTCAGTCTGTGGCAGACATGTTTGAAAAAGCAAGAAAGTTTCCCATTGATACTGCTAAGATTTAAAAAATCTGTCAATGATAAATACATATTTTGGTACTTTTTGTTGTATCTTTTATAATTTATTTAAATACCTTCAGTTTTAAAAAAATAGTATAAGCTTTTTAATAGGGTTGCTACACATTGTTGCTGATGTGATTACATTTTGACTCACTTGAACCCTGTGTGGATAAGAGAAAAATCAACAAGAGGTTGAATGTGTTTAAACATGTCCAAAACACTTACGTTTTTACTGAAGACACATTTTTTTAGATTATCATTTTAAGTGTTAGGGAGGACAGTCTTTTGGAATATAATTACTTAGTCTACCACAGTTTTTAGATGGGTCTGATGTGTTTTGAGTGTGCGTTCCTGTTGTTCCATTTAAGAAAACTTTTGGTATAGTTTCTAACCCTCTGAGGACCAGACAGGCCTTATGTGGACCAAAGCCTGTTCCTAATGTGGTAGAGGTTCATTTAATGTTAGTGAGTCAGTTTAGAGGTATGGATTTTCTTTAGGTGATGTTTAAGGTAAATTTCAGGGTTAATCATAAATACAGTAACTGAAATGAATGTAAGTCAATTTAAATTTTTAATATGGGTAGAAAAAAAAATGTGTGTCTGTGTGGGGGGGTCTATTTGAAAATAATCACTTAGTCTACCACAGTCTTTACATTGTTCTAATGTGATTTTTGTGCATGTGTGTGTTCTTCTAAGAAATAATGAACAAATAAAATAAACAACTAAGGCTTTTAGTTTTAGTGCACCACCCTGGCTACCACATTGAAAACTTTCTTTATAGGGTCCTTAATATCTGATTTTACTATCTTTACTTTTTGTACTGAAAGTCCTATAATTCACATTGTACCTCATCATTGTCCTACTTTAGGATTACATTTGAAAGGTCACAGTGTGCAGACATGGAGGCATTTTCAATAAGTCTTATCAGAGAGAAAAATGAAAGTTAAAGAATCTTTATCCAGGCTGCAGTTCTGAAAAGTTTTTAAAGATTAACTCAGCAATAGATACATTGTCATGGCTAAAGGATGAATAAAGAGATGGTGGGAAAAGGTGCCAAATGGTTGTAATCACAACCAAGTTGAAAAGAAACTTTCATAACACATTCATCAGCTCAATTTATCACACCAATAAGAAACCATAGAGGTAAAAAAAAATATGAGTTGGTAATTCTGAAATTTCACAGATCTGGTCAAACTTTTTATCAGTTTGCTGATATGAAGACAGAGCTAGGGTAAAAAGGCAAAGCTTTCTATTAGGTTTGATTTATATCCTACCCCTTATCTATGGTGGTGAGTTTGTAAGTACGGACTAAAATGATCAGACTGAGTATAGAAAAAAATCTCCCTTAACAAGAGGTTAGATAGATTGAGATACTTTGCTATAATAGAAAGAGCTAAGACCAGAGTCGCTAGTAAGAGAAGTATCTGTTGGTTTGGGTGTCCTTAGAGACACCCTCTGGGAAGATGTTCCTAACGGGGTGTTTCAGACTCATTGGAGTCTCCTTTGGCGAGCTGGAGGGAAACCTGGGATCAATGTTATCTAATGATCTCTGTCAACTGTTCTGCTATAACAAACTCTAATAAGCAGAAGTGTATAGATTTCCAGTTTATCCTTCAAAATATTAAAAGATTGCTGTAAAGCATTACCTTTTCGAAAAAGAAACCTGCAGCTACATATCATTATATGGTGGCATTTACATTTAATTGATACATCTACAGTTTTTACATCTGGTTAAGAGTCTGATGTCTCATATAGTTCCAATGAACACATTATACCATAAGGTTCATAACATGGAAGATCTGATGTGTTTAACAGATCACTTAAAAAACAAAACAAAGGTCCAATAAGGTTTAACTTTTCCACTCAAAAATCTTAAGGTTATGGAGCTTTTTGGTCAGGAGTTTCCAAAATATATTCAGCGGCTTATTTTGTGTGGTCCCCTGATTACAATTTACAGGGTTGGTTCGCCAGCATTTTTGGTTGATTTAGATGGATATTGTGTTATGTTTAAATAGAAGCAAGTTTTACTCGCAAACTGAAATGTTCCTGAAAGGAGCACTAAGTTAAAATGCAATTTGTTTAACAAAAATCATGGATAAAGTGATATTTAGCTTGATTCACATATGTCTGAATAATCCTTAAGAATTCTGCTTTCTGAGCAGCAGCTCCTTTTTGTCCTGTTAAAATGAGCCGCCATCGCAGTCTTGCATTTAACCTATTCCCTCTCCAGGAAGCACCTACCTTAACCACACTGCGCCTGCACTGTAAACAAACAGGCATTCTTTCTGATGGGGGTCTGATGTGAGACAGCCTGATGTTTCGAGTTTAAAGTTGAGATGAGGTGGCTGTTAGAAGCTAAACTGCACAGGGACACCAAACGGTGCTTTTGGCCACGAGAGTCTTCGAATTTGATGTCATAATTTCATCAATATGTCTATTTATGTATGCCTTGTTGACTTTGAAAGGCTTAAAGCATGATATACTTTTAAAATTGATTTTGTACAATACAAATAAGCTTAAAAATACTTTTTTCTGCATTCTCTATAACTTCATAGTTAATATTCACCCATAAATGTCTGGAACATTAACACAAAAGCAAATCTGGCTGGATTTGTGTTATTTGATCATTAGACTTTCCTTTAAGAGGGCAAACCCAAACAGCCATAAAATCCCATCTTTTAGAAATTTCTGGGGTCATTTTCTCAAAATGTATGAAAATGTCAGAAAAAGTCCTGTCTCTAATATTAAAAATTAATTTGAGTATTATACAAAAATTAATTTTTTCTTGAATGTTGAAAGTTTGTTTTGCTTGGATGATGAGCTCCATGCCAATTTCTTTTTCACCCAAAATAATAATCCATCTTATATTTAGTTTAATAATGAGTGAAATGAAAAGATTCACAAAGTGTTCAGTATGTAATAAGAAAATGTATTTTTGTGGCATAGGAGATATTTTAAGTATGGCCCACATGAAACTTGGTTTGATATCACTGCCTTAGGTGAATTGTACAGCTTAAGAAAAACTACATATGCTTTACTCTATCATGAGTTACTTTTTGCTACATGTCACTTTACTACTGAAAACTAGTAAAGCATCCCTTAACCATGATGATAAATTTCCAGTCCATTTTAAATTGATTACCCGGTTCTGTCCTTTCTGATTCCTGTTTCCCTCCCTCTCCCAGCAGGCCAGGAGAGTGGTGCGAAAATGGTACAGGATAAAGTCCTAAACTTAATCTCAGAATGCCTGCAGCACAGAAAACCACATTCTTTCATGCTAATCCAATATCAGTTTTATATAACACACACTGCTTTTACTGCTGGTGGTGATGCACCAGCTGGAGATGGAGAAAGACACTGTCTGAAAAGGGCTTAAAAGCATGTGAACAACAAAAGAAAATCATAAGTGCCCAGTGACAAAAATAAAATGTCCCAAACCTTACTTACTTCTTGAACACGTTCTAATAACTAAAATCATATAAATTATTTTTTTGTTTTGTTTTATTCAAATGAATAAAAAAGGGGAGAATATTGAAAAAAGTACTTAAGTATAAATTTAATAGCTGTTAGCTGTTATTGCTATGCTAACTATTCTGCAAGTTAATTATTCTGTGGACATTTGTTACTAAACTGCAAGAGCTAATATTGATCAATAATTTAACTTCCTTACAATAATTTTTCGTAAATATGGAGAGAAGTCTTTTTTTATTCCTTTACAAGTTAAAAAAAAACAAAAAACAGAAAGAGAAGCTAATTACTTCTAATCTAAATTATATTCTGATTTTAGCTGAACTTTAAATCACATCAAAGATTAATTTATATAGCACAATAAAGGTAGCCTATAAGGCAAAAGTATCACCAGGATAAAATAAACTTTGAAGAGACTGTGCATATTCGTGAATGTAAATGTTTATATTATATTCTTCTTAAGATGTTACACTACTTTAGTCACTCCAAATTTGTTGAAATAGGTACCGGTGTACTTTTCTTTGTTAGGCTCAGAACAGGTAGACTCAGTAATGGTGGCAGACAAAAAGTTTAGGTGTAACAGTTTATTAAGAGTAGAAATGGACCGGGCGGCATCAGCGTCCACAGTGGGAACCTCTACAGGAGAAGACAACAGGTTAGTGACCTTGTTTAGCTGAAAGTGTTTCCACACAAAGGTGTAGGTCACTAACCTGGTCTTAATGTCCAGTTCTGGTCCAGGAGGTAGATCCCAGCTGGCAAGCTTGCAACACGGTGTGGCTGTTGCCGCTCAGAGTCCCAGATGCAGTGGTCTCAGAGGTTGGAGGACAGGCAGGCAGTCAGAACCGTGAAGACGGATGTGAGCAGGATGAACCATAGGGCGCAGCCAAAGACGAAGTTCGAGATGTGGTCAGAGCCAGGAGGTCAGCGAGCCGGTGAGATGCCAAAGGACAATCAAGGACAGAGTTGGGTCACAGTTCCAGGTTCGATTCATACAGCAGCTGGCTCACTAGAAGAGGGCAGGCAGGCTCAGTAGTAAGGAAACGAATCCAGTCGGTACACAACAGGCAGAGATCAGGCAGGTAGTCAAGTCAGGCGGAAGCCGAAAGACAGGTCAGGCAATCAGAATCAAAAGGGAAAAAGCAGGGAAAGAAGTCAAGAGGCAGTCATGTCAGGATCAGGAAGTCAGAACTAAGAATGCTGGAATACTGTAAGTCTCAAGAATGGCTCGAAATAATCTGGCACTGATGACTGGTCTGAAGGCTGATTATATAGCGACCAATGCAGGTGGCCCAGATGAGTGAGTAATGAGAACTGGGCCGAGTTAAGCAGGTGTGTGTATATATATATATATATATATATATATATATATATATATATATATATATATATATATATATATATATATATATATATATATCCCCTAGCCACCACTGGTTGCTCACTATTAGCAGTATGTTATGATCCTGGCACTAATGCCTGCTCTGATCACTCATTTTACACACCTGCTTAACTCCCCCCAGTTGGAAGCAGTTAAATACATTTTATTTAATATTACAAGAGTGATGTAAGCGCGATATAAAACACTTTGAAACACCTTTAGGAGAGAAGCAATTTAAATGTCATAAGTTATGAAGTAGTTTACAAAAGGATATTGAACTACCTATGGAGCATATATGTTATTTGAAAGTATGTTTGGCACCCCTTTTTTTGAATTCCAATGACTATTTATCATTTAAGTAATCAGCTGCAGCACTGGTAACACTCTTTAGAGCTTCTAAGCAGTTCTTTGTTCAGAAAAAATAACAAATAAAACACCACTGCAGACACCTAAAATAATAAACCCACACAGGGCCACATGCACCCATCTCCACACAAAGTAACAATAGCCAGAACAAAATATACCATAAAATCAGCCCAGCTGGCAGCCAACCATTTGAATAAATACAATCAATGGACACACTCAGGGAAAGACAAAAACACTTTTGATGCAAAAAATATTCTCATTAAAACATCCTTCCTATTGTATCTCTACTCCTAAACACTGCTGCAGCAAAGGCAAAGAAAAGAAAATTTCTTATTCTAATCATTAATGACTGCGAACAGTTATCTGGCAGATACTCCGGGGAGGGGGCATACACTGGGAAATTAGCCAAGTGGAAAAGTTGGTCTTGTAAAAGGCCCTAAATTCCCATTTATTGAACTGCTCACAGCTGGCCCCGTGGAGCTCTGATGACTCACGATAACCCGCTGAAGTGAAGCAGCAGCTCCGAGCACAGCAAGATGAATGGAGGTTTTACATAATTTGCATTTCCGCTGCTGCAGCAACTCGTTCAGGAAGCTTCTGCAAGTTACATGGCACAGGCAAGCGTTACACAAGGACTGCAGCTGCACTTACGCCCACAAAAGGAAAAAGTCTTTACCTGAGTCAAGTGCTTAAACACCAGCACAAGATTGTTCATCATGGGCACAGTTAAATGTAGCTATCGACAGATAAAGGAACAGAAAGGCCAGAGAAAAAAATTAAAGACGACTCACAGAAAGTTAAGAGCAAAATGTTCCAAAGCAACCACTTAAACACAGAATACCTCCAGGTAATACAACTGCATAAAATATGACTCCTTGATTGTATTTCATCTTCACTAAGCACTTGTAGGTTGAAAACAGTCATCTTCCAGTCAGTTTAACACAAAATCGACTCATTTCTGCAGACAACTGTCTCTTCTTATGACATGAACACACACTCTTTCATTTTGAATGAAGCAACATGGATATGCAAACTGCAGGGAATAGACCCATTTTCTTAATATAACAAGAAAAAAAACACTGCTGTCATCAAAACAGAGAATAAAGGAATGTAAGCACAGTTTCTGGGACTTATGCCAATGCAGTCTGATATGACTCGATCATGGTCTCTCAGTCCATCAAAGATAACACTACTATACAGTACATGCCTAAAGAAAAGCTCTGAATAATAAGGCTCTCACTGACCCTTCGCGTGGCTCTTACTTCCAATCAACTCCATTTATTGTTGAGGTCTGAGCATGGGTGTTTTTTAAATATTCAAACTGTTGCCAGCTTTACAAGTTTGCCAAGCGTAGCACATTAGGCAAAGTGACAGCCAGGTAAATAGCTGTAAATGGCTTTAAAATTAAAGGACTTCACATCTGCTCCAACAGAAACCGTGCAACTTTTAGCTAAAGATTGCTCAAGAGAAATAAACAAGTTTAAAATAAGCTAATATCTGATGTTTTTGACAGAGTAACAATGTCAGTAAAAGGGCTTTTCAATTATACCATCTTTATAGAGGTAACAAAGATAAGAAAGAAATTGTATAAAGAATTGAATGCAACATTTTTAGCAGCTTCCTTAAATCAAAACAATACCAACATTTGGCTAAATAAGAAGAGCAAATGTCATATTTTTTATTGCCAACTAGTGTTTTACAGATATAAAGAATTTGCTTTGGTGATAAGGTGCTACACACGGACAAACAAAAATCCAGTTCACATGAGTAACTTTGTAAATATTTCATCTGGTAAAGTGCTTTTACCTTTGTAATTGCCATGCTTTAAACGAAGAGGCAGAAAGTCAATAATTAAAAGTTATAACATTAAACCTTATAATTTTGTTTCTTGAATGGTAAATATTTTCTAATAGACCATCCAGCATCTTGTGATTCCTTCCTCCATCATCTGCTGGGGTAAGAGCATCTTAGCAATTACTTAAAAAAATTCAAAAAGCTAATAAAGAAGTCTGGGACTGTGGGATCAATTATTAGAAAATGGAAAACATACAAGACCACTGATAATCTTCCTCGATCTGGGGCTCCACGCAAGATCTCACCC
>NW_015150704.1:604228-607753 GCF_000732505.1 Cyprinodon variegatus
TATATATATATATATATGCACACACTTATATGACACTAGAGACTAAACTCTATGCCTGTTCCACTTCAAGAAAAACACCCAAAGCTGGTAAAAACAGATAGCTGGCTCCTGTGAACTGTAATTCTGGAGAAAAATATCCAATTATGTAGAGATCTGGACCTTAGCTGGACCACTCTAAAAGATGAATAAGGTTTTTTCAAAACCATTCTATCTCTTCCTGTAGTGTACAATAGCAAATCTTCAAGGGGAATGAATAGATTTGTCTTGTTTCCCTTGTATGTTTTTAGCACCTCATGAACAACACAGATTTTGTTGATAATCTCTCTCCTATTGTATTATCCTCTTTCCATAACTTTTATTCATGTGTTTGGTGCCAGTTCTTTTTCATACACCCACTCCCCCTACTCAACAGAGTTCATTTCACCCAGCAATAGAGCACACTTGCTTGAAGTTTAAATGATTGAAACCTGGCTATGCTGTAAAAAGCCTTTCAGAAATCTATAAAAGAATCAACCTCTCTACTGTGAATGCAATAATCAACAGAAAAATAGAGTAACATTTTGAGAAAATGAAAAAAGTAAGACACCCTAACCCAAGGATGTTTTTGAGTGCCTCTCTTGTATTTAAAGTTATATAATTTGCAGAGATTCATATCCATTCTTGCACATGAAGCACATGCAATGTTGATTCCAAATGTTTGGTGATGATGTTTAAATCAAAGTTGGATTTCTGGTTGGAAAACTCTCTCTGCCAGCTTAAAATATCAATATTTTGCTGTAGTGTTAAAGTTTAGAAATAGAAAGCAAGAGCACACACTATGAGGTTATATGCAGATAAAAGGAGAGAGGAGAAAGCGTGTTGCGTAACTATATTCAGAAACTCAAATATAAGGTTGGAAAAAAATCATGCAGCAGCTCTCTGTGTCCCACTTTCTCCTTCTTGGCTGTTGATCAGATTAGTGACACTTTGTGTGGATTTGTGTACACATGTTATCGCAGGGCACATTGACGTCTGAAGAAAAACAATCTGCTTCACATTCATGCATCCCTGTAAAAACAGATTTTATAGATGAGCCAGATGAAAAATATAAAGCGTCCATGCACCGTGGGTTTGGTCACAGTCGCTGGATTACTTTTGTGAGAGTCAGACTGGCTCAGAACAGTTTTACTGATCTAAATTCCTCACTTCACAGAGCTTTCTGAAGGTTAAAATCTATATTTAGGGGCGAGTGTTGGATTTTTATATGTAATGTTTGAGGAGAACACAGAAGTTCGCCCACACAAAATTCAAAAAGAGTTTGTAAACCTCAAAAACTTGATGGATTAACTAAATCAATATATCAATTTGATACAATAGATCACAAATTCAGGTCAATGTATCATTCAGGTGCTGGAGCACATTGCTGAAGCAAAAAAAACGAAAACAGCTTGTGCAGCAATCCCTATTATGCACTGCATTGACTTCCATTTGTTTCGGACAATTGGCTTTGGCTCATTAGGACCATCTGGGGTCCAAACAGTACTGCTGGTCCAAATAAAGCCTGTGTTTTTACTAAAATAGAACCCTAAGAGATAACAACATGCAATGTATTTATTATTAAGACTGGTCTTAATGTATAATTTAGCAAGACTGCAGGTTACACAGCCCTAAGGACAGAAAAAGACTTTTAAATGATTCAAGCCTCCACACAGACAGAGAAATCACACATCGGCTGGGAAAAAAAACAGTGGACCAACATTCATGTTTCGCGTGTAAGGTTAAATAAGAGTTAACTACAAGTGAAAGCTAAGGAAAGGGGCAGAAAATAAACACTTCTGTTTTTGTTTTTTTTTGACAGACTTAAATGTTTGACTTAATCAGGATTATTAATAATTTAATATAGGCTGGGTAAAAACAAAAAGCAGCTTTCAAATATTGTATTTTTTAGGACAAACATCCACGAGGTAACCGCCCTCCTAGACCTAAAAAATGTCAACTAGTTTTTGCTGTATCACAACCATCATTTAAAAAAAAAATCTGCAATATATATATTTTTAAATCAACTTTTTTTTTTGATGAAAAAAATGGATTTAATGATCTGAAAATATTGGCAAGACACAAAAACAGTCTGTAAGGGGGAGATGCTACAATATGTTGTTGTGTTTTCATTCAGTTCTGCTTTAGTTTCTTAAAAATCAGTGTTAAAACACTAAAAAATGTAAAACGCATTAAAACTCTCATTTAAATCATGGTTCAAACTTTAATGACTTTTATTTCTAGTTTGGGTGTCTCCTCTCTATCTTATGTCTTTTGCTACTAAAAAAAACTCCATCTATTCCCAGTCTGTGATTAATTTCTTCCCCCAACATCTCTTTTTGATTGCTGTCATTTGTCAAACTGTCAAACTTACTTCAGCTTTTTTCCTGCCCTTGTTTCTCCCAGATTCTCTTTTTCACCTTCTTGCCTTCCATCAAGGCAATGCTGACATTTTATATCTTCATATTATTCTATGATTCTGTCAAGTGTTTCTCTAACATCACAAAACTACATACACAATCAGAAAAATCATTGTCCATACAGCTATGTTGGACAAATAACTATAATTTTTTTCTTTTGCAAAAGGAAAAATAAAAAATAATATACTGACAGGTTTCTTCACGTCTCATTCTTTTCCTGCAGGATTCAGGGTAAGGCATATTTTAAAGACACCTTTCCTAAATTCTGCTTAATTTTTAGACAGTTTTTAAACTTTTTGAATTAAATAATTTGTTATCAACGATTTTCAAGCTATCTAAAGTCCATCATGCTACCCAGAATGCTTAATTACAAGTTGACCCTTCTGTCAAACCTCCCAATTAAGGTCTAATTTACAATGTTTAATTTTAAAGTTTATAACGGCATCAACAAAAACATGAAAAATTAGGGCTTGTTCACAATGGTTGCAAAGACAAAGCATCTATTGTTTTAAAAGAAGAAAAAAAAAACACTAGCATATTATCTGGGATCAATAACTTTTGGGAACATGGAATAATTAGGAATCTTTGCTACAGATTGGAGCAAATGCCTTATAATAACTCTCAAACATGCCATTGGAAGAATGGGGATTTGGGCTTGTTCCCAACTTGCAGGACCTGGTTACCTTGCCCCCGTTAAGTTGATCAGAAATGTCTCTGCAAACCAAAACATGCAGCTACATTTTGACACAGACTAATCAAGAGATAATCAATGATCAGAAATCAAGCAGTAAATATCCCTTTTTAGAATGTTTTAAAAAGGAAAAACACTGAACTGTGTCATATAAGTTAGGACTGTTGCCTTGAGGCAACAAGCAACAGGTAAAATTTTAGCAACAGGTAAAATTTTCAGTAAATGTTTTTTCTGGTTTTCTATCTTCTACCTGTGCATGCTGGGTTCAGCTGAGTTCTACAGCTTCCTATAATACTCCAAAATTAAGATTTTTGGGACTATAGTTTTTTATATTATTGCTCACCCATATGGATGGATGGATGGATGGATGGATGGATGGATGGATGGATGGATGGATGG
>NW_015150704.1:610592-612625 GCF_000732505.1 Cyprinodon variegatus
TCTCCTCAATTCAAGACAAAATTCACTCAATTTAAGCAAAAATAACTCATAGAGATTTCCATTTTTTGCAGTGAAACAACCAGGATCTCGGGTTAACCACCGTTCAGCCCTCCTACCTGCGATCACCTGCCTGTCCACCCTTGAACCTCCAACCAGGGAGAGAGTACTGGTCAGCACACGGACCACCGGGGACACTTCCCCCCCAAGACCGGACCACAGCCTCTCTACTGTGAGTGTCACCCCCACCAAAATCCTCCAGCCTCTTCTTCTCTGCAGAAGCCCAGAAGAACCTGACCTGACCAAACTGCTTCCAGTTCATGTCCACTGCCTTGTTTCTCAATAAAACCTCTTAAACCTTCTCCAGCCTCTGTAGTTGCTCTCGTCCAGAGTCATCTTCAATTATGACAATAAATTGTTTATGGTGCTTTGTCGTACAAGTGGCTCACATAGCTACATGTAAACAGATGCTGTTATCATATGACTTGTAAAAAAATAAAATCTGGACTAAATTTGTCTTTTTCCTATTGGCTTTCATCTTGCTTTTCTTTTATTCTATTATATAGGTAAAACATTTTGGAGTGTGGGAGATAAAGAAATCAATTGTGTGCTTAGTAATTTAGCAGTGAGCAAGTACTAGTCATACGAATGATGATGATGAGGAGGAGAGGGTAATGACAGTAAAAAAGAGGAAGCAGGACAGTAAAGCTGGAACCAACAGAAACATTATAGCCCCAGGTAGCATCTCGGTGTGCAGGGCTGGGTTGGCAGTAGATCTTTGCTACTGCCAATCCAGAATTACATTAACCTCTAGAGATATATAGATTTGTGGTGCAAACATCTGCGTTTTGAAAACTGAAAAAAATGCAAAAAAAATGATCAACTTCAGAATAGCTTTGGTTGAATTCCTTGGTATTTGCTTTGATTCATATTTTCAAAAAAAATGGATTGGTAAACCATACAAACTGAAAATAGTTTGCCGCACAAACACACAGTTTTGAATGTCTTAAAAAAAGATTTTATACTGAAAATGAAATGTTCGATTAAAAGGATCAGTTGAATGGCCTCTTCAAACTAAACTCACTGGCCTGTTTGAAGGGTTACATTTGACAAAATGTGGACAAAAAATGTTACAGATGAAAAAAAAAGAGGAAAATAATGGATAGAAAAGATATGTAGAATATAGATGATGAATAAGGAATCTTAGCGTGGGCCTTCTCTCACCCACGCTATCAGAACTAAATCCTAGGGGAAACTCTTAATGTGATTGCACACATTTGTTTTAGGGTTACAGGAGTGAGGGGACCAAAAAACTTATTTTTTTGGCCGCTTTTTGTAAAAAAAAAAAAGGAAACCATGTATGCTTTCCCCTCGATTCCACAATTATGCTTCACTTTGTTTTTGTCTTTTAAATAAAATATTTGACATTGTTTTAGAAATGGCAATGGCGATAGGTATTTTAAAATAATTTCCTCTTCTCTGCCTGCTCAGATGCATCATCTGTTATATTATTCTTAATTTTTACCTTCCTGTCTCTTAGATAAAGACACAGAAAGCGGTACAAACTTCCATTTTCAAGCATTCCTGAGCTGGACTACGTTTTAAAAAATTGTTATGTTATTTTGATCAGATTGCAGATAAGGGAAAGCCAACACCAACACAAACGGCCTCCCTTCACCACAAAGGATTTCAACAAGCTTCTAGAGAGGATAGCTGTCAGGGGAATGAAGATTAACTGACTAGAAATGGAGGTGGAAGTAAATCCTGCTTATGGAAACGATATGACCCTGCCAGTGTCGACCTTGCTTGTGTCTCAAAAGACTGAGATAACCAGTGGTTGTAAACAGCAACATGTTGGAACAACAGCTAACTAACATAACTGAGAAAGCGCTGACTGTAATAACAATAACCAGACCCCCCCCGGAAACTCTTCGCGCAAAGGCAAAGAACAAAGAATCCAACCCAGACCTAGAAAGAGGTCTGACCAGGCGAACGTCACATCTAGATGATAAAACCTAAACGAGACTTCAGAGAAT
>NW_015150704.1:612945-617196 GCF_000732505.1 Cyprinodon variegatus
ATTACTGACTACAACACACCCTCCCCCCTGGTAGATGCAGCAAACACTGAGTTCTTAACTAAGCAAACTTCCACACCAGGGGGAGGAGGCACTCAACCTTGACATAGCTGAAGTGAGGAAAACTCTGAGGATGTCAAGTGGGGGTTTGACACGACCCAAATGAAG
Source organism: Cyprinodon variegatus (assembly GCF_000732505.1). Taxonomy (NCBI): domain Eukaryota; kingdom Metazoa; phylum Chordata; class Actinopteri; order Cyprinodontiformes; family Cyprinodontidae; genus Cyprinodon; species Cyprinodon variegatus. The sequence goes on from NW_015150704.1 coordinate 613,111, forward strand.
ACTAAAGCTGAAGTGGTTTTAAAGATTTAATTAACCAAAAGTTCAACAGAAGCAAAAATCAAAAATAGAAATGCACAAAATCCAAAAAAATTGAGAAGCATGAATACCCACAAGAAGGGGGCAAAAACAGAACAGGAGGAGATTATAATGGGAGAGAGAATTAAAGAACAGGGAAATTAGGAGACTGGGAACAGGTGTGAACAGAGGCAAGAAAGGAGCTAGGGAAAAGGAGACTGACACAGGAGGGCAAACAAGAGATAATAAAAAAAAAACTAGAACACAAATATGGAAAAAAGACAAATGCCTTGACTTAAAAAAAACTCTAAGAGTACTCAGCATTCAACCAATAAACTAGTATCATTCAAACAGAGATAATTAAATTCTACGATTGACCTCAGGAAACAGAGCTGATCTGCTGCTTTAATGCAGCTTCACCTGCACTTCCATAAAACTTCATCTTAAAGTAATTCAGCATGAGAACTTAAGTAGAAGTTTAATGCAAAGCTGTTCCAACATGATTGATGGCTCCACATTAGAATTTGTGCTGACCATATGCCACACCAGCCTCTCTAGAAGCCCTTGTGTATTTGCTGTGTGTGACTGGGCAGACGTTAGTTGTGAGTCTGTGTCCTTTGTCTCCCTAATTTGTGTTTGTATGCATGTGGATGAGTTGCAGCAGTCTCAAGAGATGGTTGACAAACACCGTCGGTACACTTACATAAGCCTTTCACATGGAACAGCCTTATTCAACCTCGCCACTATCCCATTCTTCATGTTTCAACTTTCAGTCCTTCTACTCATTTCACCTTTACATAAATACTCTCTTTCATCCCCATTTATACCCCTCACTGCTTCTCTTTTGCAGTGCATGGACTCTTTCATTTTGCTCTTCTATATAACTGTCCTTGTTTATACTCCGCTTTTAGCTCAGGGTGATGATGCTACGTCCGTGTGTGTGCTTAAATTGTTGGTGTGCAGTCTGTATGGCGGAGGTCAACGTGTTGTATATTAAGTGCTGCAGCAATGTCATATTAACAATGACAGGCTTTCATATAGATGTAGTGACTCTTTGTGCTGATGGTGTGAAACTGAAAAATGCACAACCGTTGCTGCTTTTACTGGTTTCACTTATACATGCGTAAGAATAGCTTATTATATTAATCTTTTGTTCCTAATAGCTGTTTTCATCAGGTGCGGAGACAAATTATCTGGATGGTAGATATTCAGCTGCAAGTACTTCATCCATGTTACTTTGCAGCCAAGGGACACGTGTAGCTCTTGCACAGTCTGGACTACTTATTCCTATACTTTTTACCATGGCCAGATATTCTCACACCCATTACACTTTTTCACAAGTTTTTTTTAGATTCTCTATCCACATTTTACCAGTAAATAATTTAAAGATTTCTAAGAATTTCCCTATATTACCAAATGAAATGAAATAGAATATTAACTATGCTGACCCGTCCTTCTGACTTGTGGATGCTAGATATCCGCTTCTAAGCTAAGCTGGTGTTCTGCTCTGGTTTGATTAGAGTTTTGAGTCTGTAAAAATGTGTAGTTTCTGTTGATCCTCCTGCCATCTGGGAAATGATCAGATAGTCATGGAGAGTTAGATGTGGATAATATTTGGTGTTCTGATTTAGAACCACATTTGTTATCCTTTTCACTACATGTTCCCTCCTGCTGGAAAAGAGAGTGACCTTCACCAGACTGTTGAATTTTATGTTAAATTTAAATCCTTAGATACCATTCAGCCCATAAATTGATAGTTTGAGGACAGTTCGCTGTTTGCTTTTACCCCTAATTCACACTGTTCCATGTCCACTGCATCATCTGTACCAAACTATGATGTGCAGCGATCCACACTGGATGCTGACAGCCAGTCCAACTGTTGGAAAAGAGATTTGGATCCAAAAGATGCTTTACCTGTTTAAATAAAGGCCATAAATAATGATCTGGTATTTAGAAATGTAATTATTTTCCTCCATCAGCCTCCAAAAATACACTCAATACAGATTTCTGATAAACAATGGAGGAGAGCATTTTGTAATAAATTCCAAACATTCAAAAAAATAATTGTTAGACAATAAATAAAACAATTACTTATATATCATCACTATATTAAAAACTGTTAAAATGTATAATGATACAAAATATTATAACACTATCAATAATACTACAGAACACCATTCTTGAGCTGTCCCTGTTTTTAAATTTCAGTTACTCCTTGATATTTTTTTAGACAGTATTGGGTTATTTTTTCAAACCCATACTTCAAAGTTTTCCCCTAGCTGTATGTAAAGTTGGACTTAAAACACAAGCTCTATACTGGTGGCATGGTTCTCTAACATGCTTCTGTTTTTTTCTGTAAATGTTATATATATCCTGCCCAATATTGTAAGACCTAAAAATCTTCATAAGTGTTTTAGCTGTATATTTTAGCAATACTTCTATAAAACCCCTCAGACCCCCACCATGGGCTGTTCTCCCTGCTGCCCTCTGGGAAGAGGCTTTGCAGCATCCTTTGCAGGACCAGCAGGTTCTGCAACAGCTTTTTCCCTGCTGTCATAAGACTGTTGAACTGTTAAACTCTAAACTGGATAATTTTAATTGATAACTGGATTATTTTGCACTACCAAGGTTGCTGAACTTTTATTATCCTTTTACATAAGACACAACTCAATTTCTACAGCTTTTTGCAACATATATTTTGCACTACACTGAACATGTACATATTAATGCACTTTTGCAAAAAAGTTCTTAAATTTGTTTCTTTTTCTCTCAGATTGTTTACATTCTGATCACTTCTGCACTTTATATTGGTAATGTTTATCTTACTCCAAATTTCCTTTTGTATAGCATACAACATGACAAAAAAGTTTGTCTAAGTCTAAAACAAGCTAACATTTAAAAGCAACTCTAGTAATTTCTTAAAGAAAATGGCTCCAATAAAGCCTGATCTTTTTTGTATAGCAACCAGTCTGTTAAATTGATAAGGGAATTGAGAAGGTCAGTCCTGAAATGATTTAAGCTCATAAACAATATGTGTTGCAATAAGGAAAATAATGGAAATTGCTCTTAAAGATCTAAAAAGTGTGTACAAATCAACAAAGCATGTCAACTGTTATCACAAAATTAAAGCCATAGTTTGCAAAACCGAAAAAGCTAAATCCTTATGCCATAAACTCGGTTGTTTCTCTAGAATAATATCCAACCAACCAGATATTGTTTCATTTTACATATAAACTCTGACCTCTTGAATTTCAAGTTATATATTAGATTATAAAAAAATTTGCAATATGGAGCACTGTTCAATCCACTATTCACTATCCACTATCTTAAAAAATGGAAAAAAATATGTCACGACTGAAAACCTTCAATGCTTGGCAGTAAAAACTTTGCTCAAAAAAGGAACAATTTCAAGTCCTTGGTGCAGTTTGCAGTTATAAATGAAGGGGAATCAGAAAACACGTAGAAAAAGGTTTGTTTCTGTTGCATGAGACCAAAACATAACATTTCAGCATGTAGGCAAACTGCTGGGACCAAAGGAAAGCTAAAATTGTAGCCATCAGTAGCAAAATTGTGCTTTGTCAATAATAAGGAAATATATCATGAGCAATGCACTGATTTAGATTTAAAAAAATATCCAATGGATAGTTCAGACCTAAATTTCACATCTCTATTTGTAAAAAAAACCTTTTTTTTTCAGTTCAGAGGGAGGTGTAGAGGCTCTAAATGTATATTAACTTTGTTAAGGAACTGTTGTATTTTAACCTTTTCTACAAAGAAAAAAAATAAAAAATTAGAAAGCAACAGAGAACAGAGAATACGATAGCTGATCATACAGCATAAAAGCTTGATCCCATCTCATTTCCCCTAACAGCTGCTCCTCTGCGACTTTTGTTTCCTTTAAATAACTTCACAGATTCTAACTTTCTCTCTCAATGTGCAATAACACATGCCAGCTACTGTGCAACCTAGGGGTGTGGGAAATAATCGTTTTGGCGAAATATCGTGATATTCGACTACCCAATATGATATCGATCTTTCATTCTTAGTATCGATTTTCAAAAAAAAAATGGT
>NW_015150704.1:617852-631143 GCF_000732505.1 Cyprinodon variegatus
CTTTGTACTCAATATAAGCTACTGGAACCAGAATTTCCCTGAAGGAGTAAACCCAAGGGATAAATTAAGTTGAGTCAAAGTCTGTTCATCACCTCTTCTTATTGTTTCTTCTTCCATCTTATACTTCAACATTTTTTGTACACATATGTCGCTATTTCCTTTAATTATTAAAACAAATAAAAATAAAAAGTACTTTTGAATTCTTTCCCTCACATCATTCATACAGATTATTGCTTGTTAGGGAGACTTCTGGCTGCAGAATAAACTCAACTGCTGCATAATGAGTACAAACATAGATGTTAATGCTTTTTTTTTCTAGAGTACTGGTTCTCGGTACTGTATGAACTAGCACTTCCCAACTTGATACTGTACCTCAAGTGACCTGGACTTGAATTCAGACCCCTTGTAAAAACATTACACACTTTTTTGTGGAGTCTGACACTAAAGAATGAAATACAGTGTTCCTGCAAAATGCATTTTTCTACAAACAAATTTCCATATATCAGTTCTTCCACTCTCAAACATTTCATGCTAGTTTCATCAGCTGCTCCTGTTTGCACTCTCCATCCTCTCACCCCTTCCTTTATTAACCACTGACAGCACTCTTTCCCCCCACGGCCTCTTCAACTCTTCTCACAGCAGTGTCTTCCACCTTTCCTCTTTACAGCCTTTATCCCAGAATATGTTTTATTTACAGCTTTCAATTGAGAATACAACCAAATGTTTTTAAAAATAAGACTTTCAGGTGTCTGAGAGGTTCTTGGACAAAGACCCACTCAGTCAGATCTACTGCTAATTATACCTCGCAGCAAGGTGCGTTAGATGGAAGCCCACTGCAGAAGAGGCAAACAGCAGGAAGGCTGACTGTTCATCGGCTCCCTTCGACTTTCTGTGAACCGTACGTCACAGAAGCAAGGCTGTGATTAAATTAGCATGTTACCCGACAGTAAAACCTTTTCACTGTAGATTGCATTTAATCTGCTATGGAGCTTCAAAAGAAAACTCTATTAGTTCATATACAAGTTAAAAATCCACATTTTGTTAACTAAAAAAAGGAGACAGATCTTTATTATTTCCTCTAAATGTAAATTTATAGATTTCAATGACTATATTTCTTATTTTTATAGATTTAGTTGGTTGAATTTGATCATCTGCATGTCCGATAAATCAAGAAGCAAAATTATGTTGAGGTTAGCAGCAATTATACAAAAGATAATTCTTCATTCATTCATCACATTATTCAGTGTATATTAAATAAGCGTTACTTTAAAAACATAGAACATCTTATTTAATTGATTTTATTTTTCTATTGTATATACTGTGCCTAAACATCCTCTATTTTCTTGTATGTGCAATTTTTTCTGCTACTGGAAATACAATTTCCCGAAGGGAGTAATCCCAAGGGATTAATAAAGTCAAAGTCTAAGTCTAAGTCTCACTAGTTGGACTGATAACCTCCACCAAATACAGATGGCTTAAATCACACTTGGTGCATTTTTTGTAATCTATATTGTTTGTAAAAATTAGGTTGTTCAAAAACAAATTAGAAACCACTGAGGTTTAAACATACAGTACTTTAAACTGCATGATGATGGGACATATTTAGCGCATTTAGCAATTTACCTTCAACATGTTCTAAGAGGGTGATGACTGGGGATGGGCAGTTCATCGCTTTTGTAACATTCTCAATTTAACATAATCCAATTTTCAAATTGCTGAGGCACTTAACTTTAATCACACTGCATTTAACACTAAAATTCCTTGAGGTGGCAGTAAAACCTGGAATGAGTTTGTCAAACAAAAGGGTAGAAAGAGTTGCAGCTAGCACATAGTTCCATGCATTTTTGGCAAGATAGTTCAGCCCTAATGCTGACTAATGAAAGAAGCCACTGATCCCAATGCGACCACTCTGGGAGTGGCGGCCTAGTGGTTAGGGCATTGCGCTTGGATGCCAGAGTTCAAGCCCATGGACCTCCACTCTGGCTCCCTGAGCAAGACCATTCGCCCCCACAGTGTTCCCCAGGCAATACAAAGGGATGGGCTAAATGCAGAGAGTGAATTTCGTTGCTTTGAACTTGTGACAGTGTAATGACCATAAAGTTTAATTCTATTCTGTCACAATGGAGGTGGAGCTTTGACAGGACCCAAATGCAGACAAAAGCTTGAGGTGGTTACTTGAATGTTTTGATTACAAAAGTTTAACAGAAGCAAAAATCCAGAAATGCTTAAAGCCAAGAATACTCAAAACAGAAGGGGACAAAGTAATGACGACAAACCAGCAAAGAGTGACTGAACAGGAGGAGATTATATGGGAGAGAGAAACAAAGACCAGGCTAATTAGCAGATTGGGAGCAGGTGTGAACAGAGGCAAGAAGGGAGCTAGGGAAAAGGAGACTGAGACAAAAAGGCAAACAGGAAATATCTAAGAACTCAAATACAATCAAAAATACCTAGAACACAAGAATTGAAATAAGACCAAGGAAAACTCAAAATAAAACTTGAACCAAACCAAAACCATGACACTATCTTCATTCTGGACTGAAATTTGCTCATGCCTGCACAGACAAGACAGATTCTTCTAGAGAGGACTTTCATGGTCAGACAACACAAGTATAGAGCTGTCTAAAAATGACAAGAGATATGTTTAGAGGCCCTGTCAAACCTAAAAATGATAATTGCCTAGCATAGTGGTAATAGTGTCATGCTAAGGGCTGTATTACAGCCATTTGTACTGCAGTTTTGCACAACCTGAATGGAAAAGTATAGTGAGAGCTACATCCAAATCTATTTATTTCATCTCTATCAGCAGAATAAAAAATAAAAGTGGTTGTTTGAACAGGATGACAACCCAAAGCCCAAAATCTTTATTGGTAACCTACATCTTTATTCAATAAACATATTCTTTAAAATATCTATGTTCAGTTTCCGGTTTTCCTCGACAGAGCTCTATCACCTTCAGTGCTCCTGAGAAAGAAAGCCCTACATTTGATGCTTTCTCTCCAAGTCCATCCGAGTATCATCCCTGTCATTTCTCTTCTCCTCCCCTCATCCTGTCCTTTCACTTTGGCTTTCATCTGTATGGCAGGATCCTTCTGCTGCAGAGAGCTGGAAGCAGCAGGAAAGCAACATGAAGATGGAAGTGCAGAAACAGAGATCGCCTTGGGTTTTGTTTTTAGCTCTGTTTTTTTTCACTAACTCCATCCCATCATATTGCCATCTCATCCTCACTCGTGTGTTAACCTAATCCATCTACTTCCCCATTTTACTCTTTTTCTGTCCCATTAAATCTGCCTCCATGTTTGTTGGCTTTGTATCCGCTCACACTTGTTCCAGCTCATTATTTCACTCAGTAACATTGTTCCCTCTTCTTAAGCTTCATTGTCATTCCCCTCTTCCTTCCTTCCTTCCTTCCTTCCTTCCTTCCTTCCACATTTTTATTATGCTGAACAAAACAATGAGGGAGCAATGGCTCCTAAAAATCTCCAATGAAAAAAAAAAAGAAAGAAAAGAACATCGGTGTATTGGAGATATGGATTTCTGTGAATCTTAGCTTTAAAGTCAGTGAAAGGTTCTAATAAGCTGGAATCGCCGCTTCTTACATTCCTATTTTTAACATAAAGGGACAATTAAGGAATGAAAACATCAAAACCCTCCAACAGTGCTGCAGACCTCTCAATACACCATTTATGTTTTTTACATATTTTGAAGAACAACTTGAAACTCTGAAACATCAATTTAATCTTGTGCTAGTCAGCAAATAGTGTTGCATGAAACAATGCACACATTGAAGTTATGTTACATGTAAACATAGTGTGCCTTCAGCAAGCTTCTGCTGCATTACACAGTGATGCCTTTTTTATGTGTACCTACATGTAGCAACAAACCCTTAACAGACTCTTTGAGAAATGCTAACGACAGGAACAAATAGGTTACTAAAAGTTACAAACACATAATATAACCAATTTAAAAAGGGCTGTGAACGGTTCCAATGTTAGTGCAAAAACACTAATTTGATGAACCAAAAAAACCACATCAGTTTCCATCCTTGTTTGTGTTTAAGGAGTAAATGCTTGATGAATTCTCCCTTGTTAGAATCCTGTCCTAATCTGATTCATATTTTCCCTTTATTCCTCTTCTGACTGAAGGGTTCTTTACCGTGTTTGATGGCTTTAAAATGTCATAAACCTATGGAAAAAAAAAAGAAAACTCTTCTGTTATCACCTGGGAGTTGGGCAGTAAGGCTTGTGGTTACTATATTGAGCTGCCTTAAAGCTATTTGTGAAACCGCGAGAATGAAAACCAAGCTGTAAGGCTGCTATCAGGATACCAGGGCATAGAAAGTGGATAATCTGGTTTCCTGACTGGAGCCAGTCAGGGGAGATAAGATAATTCTCAATCGTCCCATCAACAGTTGGTTTACCATCATAGGAACTTATTGGAGGATGTATTAAGGTAAAAATGTTACCGGTACTAAGTTCTGCTTTAATTTTCCACTACTGGCTGTGAGTGGATTAGCATAACAGTGTCAAAGTAATCTAATTTTATTAAACCGTTGTCCCACAAGACTAATAAATATTTTAAAATTGTACTTTGCACTACATTTTTAGAAGTTTAATTGCTTTCTATCTTTTTTTCTATAATTCAATGTCTTTTTACAAAATTATGACTAAAACGTTATGCCTAAATCATGTAATATAGACAGCCTACTCATCTCATCTCTCATGGTCCTTTATTTTTTCCGAAAGAATAAATCGAGAAGGGCTTAGCTGTTACTGGTTAACTGCTCACTTCATAGCCATTAGTTTAATATTACAATATAGCCACTAAATTGACATTTAAATACCATTTTGCTGTTCTGTGGAAGTAAATCAAATGATAAATGTAACATTGCCATGTATTGAACCTATTCAATGGAAAATTCCTCAACAGGCCAAAAAAACATCCATAGCCATCAGTGTCACCAATGCTAAGCTTTGAATCTACAAGCAGGCCAATTACACAAAAACATTACCCCTAACTCTGCCTAGAACAAAAGACTAACGTTAGTGTCAAAAAAGCAACTTTCCGAGGCACTAGACATAGCAACACAGCTCTATTTCAGCTAAACAATAGTGTTCAAGCAGTGCTCCACTGCTCTTCAAACACAGCCTTGGTGATGAGTCCCTACCTCCTTTTGGTGATATTTGATGGCAAGTTTCAGCTTGGCCAAGTCGTGGCACTGCCTGGGGTCCAGCTCCTCGCTCTGGTCGTTATCTCTGTGATTCAGGATGGTTTCCAGTTCTCTTGAACTTCTGGCCTGATCCAGAAGGTCCTTGGCAAAGCGCTTGCATTGCTGAGACAGCTCCTCATATTCCTGACGAAACTCATTCTCTACCTGAAATATGAGACATATATTAAAACAACCGCAATCTGATTGACATATATCAATTTTGTTTTGAAACTGATTGCCATCTGCGAGTTTAGTTGTGCTCATGTAAAAAACCTGACTGGACCGAAAGACTTTGGAGCTTGTAGTGTTGATAATATACACTGAAAGAAAACACTGTCCTATCATGCTATATATATTAACACTGGTGCTTTTTGTCCAGTGACATAACTACATTATCTAATTAGTCCCTAAAAACATTAGTTCACATTATTTTATAACAGTTGAATATTAAGGATCGGTAAATGTAGGACACAGATGATTTTGGAAAATGTCAACAAACTAAAGCCAAATAAATCAACTCTTGGTGGGCTGCATGGCCTATTTCAAGTTCAGTTTTCCTAAATGTTTGGATATCACAATGCTGTGATTTTCTAGACCCAAATACAGTTCCATTGAGGGCTAAACGATTTTGCCAAAAATCTTATTGCAATTATTTCCAGCTGTTATTGCAATGGCAATTTATTTTGAGTTACCTTTGCACAAATCACAAACATGTAATTTTTTTAACTCTGGGTTTTCAGTTCTTTTAATTTCTTTGGAAGCTGGCTTACCTTGAGTTTATTGTTGCTTGACTTCATTTTAACGTTTGTTTGAAAAAGAGATTATTTCTACTTGCATGCATAGATCTGCATGCTAGCTGGAATTTTCTCCTTAAATTTTCAAGTAAGCAAACCTAATTTAGGCATTTTACCGCCAGCTGAAGGACTGATGTAAGAAAATAAATTAGTCACTTCATCTTGTTAAATGTAATGTGACCAAAGGTGAGTGCCTATGCTGTTTTGAAAATTTTAAAATTTTAAAAAATGTAAAAATTGCGATTATATTGCACATGACAGTATTTGCCCAGCCCTAGTTTTAACCCCTCTTGGTTAATGTTTAAAGGACACTGAAAATGCATATGGATGGATGGATATTACGAAACAGTAGGTAGATGCAATACAATGTTTCAATCCATTATGAACTTCATCCTTACCTTGCTTAATTCTTTTAGTTCCCAGCCCAGTCTAAAGGCAGTGAGGATTGGATCTTCACTGGACAACGCAATGAGAGAGGGTGATGCCAGAGCCTTGTAGATGTTGAGCCGAGACCGTGAATGGCGAAGGCTGTCGACCTACAGGGGAGAAAAAAATGCTAAACTGATTAAACGGTGGTCACTGTGTAATCCACATAAAATTTTATTTGTGAAGTTTCTCTTTATAGGTTTCATATGTAGATTTAAGTCCCACACAATAATTAACTAGTCACCTTCAACACATATCACAAATAAAATTCATTGAATCCATAAAAAAAAGACTGTTTTGGACTTTGAGGCCTCTAAACATTCAGGAACCTGACTCCAACAGGGCCCCATACTTGGACAGCAAAAAACACTGTAATGATATTCCAAAAAAGATATTCACACCAGATTGAACCCCTATTTATATATGCACCGATAATGCCAATAGTCATTTTCAAACAAATTTGGCCCCTCTTCACACAGTACTAAGATTGCGCTGGAACATTAAAAAATCAGCCAGAAATTGGATTTTCTGTTAGTTAGTCCTCTGGTTTGTATAAACAAAATGCATTGAGCTTTAAAGTATCATTGAGCATATATTTTACCAACTGATTTGAGTACACAAAAACCTTAGGTGTAAGATTTCCTCATTACTCTACCATAATAGGGGCGATCTAGGAAATGTGCTACATATATGAGCAAGTTAAAGAACCTATAGCTTGTTGATGAAGAGTAGTCCTCAGACTCTGATGTAGCTCCATCAAATAAAGGACTCCTACTTTTAGAAGCCACAGTTGCCACATGCAAAAGTTCCTTGAAGCTTTTAGGTATCCACCTGTTATTTTCATTTGGTCCAAACAATTCTCTGGCAGCAGCCAAAAGTATCTCTCCAGATATGAATGAGCATATCCATGAAAATAAAAATATGGGACATNGAGCGACCCATTCTTTCACAAATGTTTGTAAAAACAGTCTGCATGCCTAGGTGCTTGAATTTATACACCTGTGGCCATGGAAGTGATTGGAACACCTGATTCCAATAATTTGGATGGGTGAGCAAATACTTTTGGCAATATAGTGTATGTACTGATAATGCCAATAGTCATTTTTAAACAAATTTGTCCCATCTTCACACAGGACTTAAGATTGCGCTGGAACATAAAAAATCAGCCAGAAATTGGATGGTTTCTGCAGGGTGTTAGAGTGCTCCTCATGGAGCTTTAAAGTATGATTGAGCATATATTTCACCAACTGAGTTGAGTAAACACACAAACGTTAGGTGTGAGATTTCCTCATTACTGTACCATAATAGGGGGAGATCTGGGAAATGTGCTGCGTATTTGAGCAAGTTTAAGAACCTATAGCTTGTTGATGAAGAGTAGTCCTCAGACTCTGATGTTGCTCCATCAAATAAATGACTCCTCCTTTTAGGTATCCACCTGTTACATTCATTTGGTCCAAACAATTCTCTGGCAGCAGAAAAAAGTATATCTCCAGGCAGGTGATATGAATGAGCATATCCATGAAAATAAAAATATGGGACATCAGGCTCTAGCATATATAGTGGGTGAGCTCTGGGCTCCCAGTGTGACAGATTTTATTGCTATAAAAAGCACACACACCTTTAAATCGCACATAGGTTGGTTGAATGAAGGAGGTTGTGAGCTCTACAGGCTGCAGTTCAAATGCAACATAGACTGTACCTGTCAAAGAGCAGCCTTGCAATGTATGTGAGGAAAAGGAGAGAAACACGAGCAGGAGGATTCAAAAACAAGGTAAGCTCTGAATAGTAAACAAAAACAGCAACACAGATTTCAGCGACATTTTCTAAAATCAAAGGATGGCTAATGCACTCTGTTTTAAATTCCCATCAACTACAAGCTGCTACTTATATGTTGATCAGTCATGATCCTGTTGTACTTTATAAAGTAAGTCTAAAAGGGATGGATGGAAGATATCGAAGTGTAGACGTGATGGAAGCTTCAAGGAAAAGAACATTTACATTTTTCTACTTTTAGGAATAGGCAAACTTACATTGTGGTGTGGAACAACATAGCGCAGTCAACTCTTTAATATTGGGCATAAATCAAACATATCTGCGACAAGCTCGCTGCAACACACTGCTGCAGGAGTAAAACCAGCCCTTTATTTCTGTTGAATAGAAGTTTTTCTTCCTACGGTTTCTACATACATGCTCAATTAAAAGCATTACTTTAAATTCAACAGAATAATCCAAGCGACTATCAACTGTTAGTAAATAACTGAATTTTGCAATTCACTTACTCAATCTAATGAGTTTCAATGGACAACTTTCTGAAAAAGAAAGTACATGATATGTCCACTGTTTAAAACAATGTTGTATGAGAAATATTTACGCTTTATTTGAGATCTTCATTTTTTATAAATCAGAAGCTGTGCCTGGTAATCAGATCATTGTAATCAGAAAAATTGACAAACCTCTGAGCTGGATACACACTCTACACAGTCACATCTTATCTGGTGCGGCCTTGGGATGGTGACCTGCACAGAATATGTAGAAGAAAACATCAATCCAAAATAACAACGATTTCAGAACATAGGTGGGTACCAATTTGCTATAAAAGGGATTCATTTTTATGTAATTAAGTAGCTTCTATGTAACAGAATAATTACCTTGCGCTGGACAAGTAGTTTGATGATCTCATAGTTGTTGGTGTGAGCAGCAAGCATGATGGGAGTTATATCAGGGGTGAACTCTGAGAACTGACTGTCCATCATCAGGGAGGGAACCTGAGGTCAAAACAAAAAAAAATAGTTTAATAACTCATCTAAAAACTGGTTGGTAAACAGGAAACAAGCAACTGTTTTAATGCATATAGGGATGGATCGGTTTTTCACCTTCTTACAAGAACGAGGCAATCTGAAGGATTTTGTTTTTAATGAATCATATGTAATTTTATGCTAATAACACTTTTCCACAACCAAAAAGTCAGAAAATTGTCTATGTTTATCTTTTTTTCCAAGAGTTAGAATATATGTGACTTGTATGTGATCTCTTGTGTGAATGCATTCACACAACTTGCTGCATGTTTCATTTCTTTACCAACCTCAGACAGTGCATTAACAACACAATCTTTTCAAGATGGCTGAAAATAAAGACTGCTCTCTGCATTATCCACATTGTTCTTGTTTTTCGTCTTGCTTCTGTGTAACAAAATGCAGAATAGTGACCTTTGAAGAGAATGATGTTCAGGTCCAATTAATGCGACCTGGCCGTTCAGACAAAGGCTTCGAAAAGATCAGATACGTATTCGATTCTGGACCACATAGCTAAATAGCATGGGTTGGATTGGAAAAAAAATGGAATTGTGTTGTTCAGATTATCATAAAAAGATCAGATTTGTTTATTTTTTTAAGCAGAAACAGCGGGTCTTTTAAAAATATATATATATATATATCCTTTACTATACTTTTATGATGACAGAAGTCATGAATTGAGGCTATACAAACTCAACTTAACTAAATTAAATTAGAAGCATTTCAAGTGAACTATATTTTTCTTTTTCTTATTCTGGATCTCTTTACTGGAATCAGACCTCTGTAGAACAAGATGGTATGCTGAGGAAGTCATGAATCCATTTGATTCAGCTGTGTCAGAGGAGTGAATGCCTTGGCATAGCTAGTGCAAACAGAGCTGCAAATAACCCCAGCTTGGCTCTTTCTAAAACTACAAAGTCCATCTGATGCATTTATGTAAACCATATAAGGAACACACTAAGGATGAGTTCACATCATGACAGAGTTCACATTTTTAGAGTGTCTGAACTTTCTGCTGGCTGCCTTGCATCATGGATAACAATGCTAAAGACTAGCCGTACATGGAAACCACATGGAAAGAATCCTGGAAGAATGTTTCACAGATAAGAATCAGATCTTTCATTTAGAATATATCATGGATTGTAAACATTGCAAGAGTATTATTATCACAGGATTAGGGCCAACATGAAAGAGCAGCTAACAAGATATATGGAGGGAGAGAAACACTGATTAGTTTTGTTTTCCTCCCCTTTTACCAGCATTAGCACCATTAAACTCCCTTTAAGCATGCGGATGCTATATATCATCTTGACTACATCTTTTTATTTACATTTTCATCTATTTTATGGAACTGTTTAACTTTGTGGCCCTTATTTATTAACATGTCACCACATTATTCAGTGAAGATGAAGCTTTGTTAGGAAAGAGAACAGAATAAACAAGTACAGCAATAACAGGGTGTCAGGGATATAAACTAAAGTAACTTATAACTGCAAAGGAGCCATTGAAATAATCTGTTTATTAACACTGCTTTGAGTAATGGCGTTATATTGAAATTTATATTTATATTATTTCCCTTTTTGAGCCAAAACTCACAAACAAAAACGTATAATCATAAGTCATTAGCAAACAGCCTCATCTTTGCATCCGAAACAAGCTTGTTTTGAACTATTTAGTCACACTAGAGACTGTTTAGAGGACAAGATGTTTTGTTTCCAGGTTTTAGGTTATACAGGTGTCCATATTTTCTTAACATATCTTGTGGTCCTTTGCCAGATTATAAAAACAGGCCCAATGTTTTCCTCGATGAATGCTGGTGAAGACATTCCCCCCAACAGCTGTTATTTAAGCAAGAATTTGTTCAACAAAGTATTCACACAATAGGGTTATTTTAAATGTGCCCAATGCTCTTGTGGTTTTATAAAAGAAAATAAAAAATCTTTCCTTACAGTTTTCCCTCAGTGTTATGTTACAGTAAAACCACCTTTTAATTTTACCCTATGTCTTGCTGCAACAAAAAAAGTGACATTTGTGCAAGTAAATATAAAAAATACAGTGATAAAGTTGTTTGCATATAGAAAACCATATAAGAACTTTTGTCTGTTTGTCTTTTATGCATCCTAAGAGTGTCAGATACTTTGAAAGTTCTTCTTGAAGAAGAAGAGAGACAGAGGTGAGAAAGAAAAGAGGACTGAACATGAGTGAAGTGTTTCATCTCAGAGGGAGGATGACGAAGAGGCCTTTTTTCATCTTTTTTCGTCTTCTTTAGAGCTTCATCACACCTACTGTTTTCCCCACTTCTTCTTCTCCTTTACTCTTCCTTTTTCTCTCCCTTCCTCCTCCCACACGTTCTACCGTCCCTCTCTCTTTTCCCTGCTGTTTTCCTCAGCATCTTTCTCCTCTTCTAACCCACTGTCACCTCCTTTTTCCATCTGCCGAATCTCATCGTACCTCTCCCTGCCCTCCATCTCTTGATCTTCAGTCTCTGTCCCGCCCACTCTCTCCTGCCAAAACCTTTTACTCATCTGTTCATTCTCTGTCCTACACTCTCCTACCGTCCTCTTCCTGCAGTGAGGAGTGTGAAAGCAGCTGCTACGAAAAGGGCTCTGATTAGAGACAGTGAAAAAATGTCGAGGTAAATTTATGCACAGCGGAAAAAAATAAAATTCACTCATCAAAACAGGTAAATAAATGTTGAATGTGTATATTATTAGAATCCACTGAGATAACCGATTTATCCATCATTAGACAGTTGATAACTGACACAGATCAGAACGCTGTATATGACTTGTCCTGATCTTACCCTTCCGATTTACAGTCCTACTTGTTACTCCAGTATAAATCCTGTTAAAAAACACTTTTGTAGAAGTTAGAGCATCAACTTAAGCTTTTTACTCAAGTAAAAAAGTGAAAGTACCATTTTTAAAACTACTTAAAGTATAAAGGTAAAAGTAATGCTGCAAAAATGCTTAGGATAGATGCATTTGAACTAGCCTACATTTTTCTACAATTCTCGATGATCACTTCCTTATACGTAATTTTATAACTAATAGTTTCAGTGTCAAATTTAACTGTGCATCATCCTGAAAAACTCTTTATTTTGGTATGCGACCAACAAAAAAATTGTGTAGCACCGAGTCCAACCACAAAGAAATTAATTGTCTGGATGAAAAAAAAATTAAAAACATTTTTTTAATACCAACAATCCATAGCAAAAATAAGCTTAAATGATACAAAACTAATGAATCTATGTTTGAAATGCAAGGAGTAGATAGTAGAGATAATTGTATGAAAATGTAAGGAGTAGATGCAAAAAGTTGTCTAAAAAATAATTACTCCACTAAAGTTTAGATAGTCAAAATTTCTTATCAAGTAAGGTAATGAAGTATTTGTACTTGCTTAACACCTCTGGCCCTGGTAAATTACAGAAATGCATACTGTTAAACAATCTCCCAGAAAAAATAAACCAAATAAGTTCTACCAGAAGAGCATTTCAGCTTCTAATCATTCACTGAGGTGTCTTGTTATTATTTCATTTTGAAATGTAGATTAAGATTTCATTAAAGTAAGGACATAAGAACGTGCTCTGGCGTTATATACATTAAATATTTGCTTAATTTTAAATAAAACTACTTAAAAATGGTCTATGTTTAAAATGTGCCATTAAATTCCTGTGATAGTCACTTGGAGATCTGTTTAGGAAGAACTGACTATTTTGTACAAGTTCACAATGTTAACATTAACTCTGGAAACTTTTTGGAGTGGTGGTGGTGTAGCTTCACCAAGCTGAGCAAAGTCAGCCTTATTTAAATGCAATAGAGCAGAGAGAAAAGCTGATAAACTGCAGCTGGAGCTCAAAAAATCAATTAAAAGCAAATCTACCGAGAGGCTGTGCAGCAAATTCTGTTTCTGCTGACCCAGTTGAATAATATTTTGGTTTATGAAGCACGGTTTTAAGCAAATAAAAGTAAGCTGCCGCTGTCAGCAGATAGAGACCAAACCTACCAACAAAATCACTCCAGTGGCAAACTTACACTGGGACCTCATATATGTATATGTATATACATATA
>NW_015150704.1:631224-636300 GCF_000732505.1 Cyprinodon variegatus
TATATATATATATATATATATTTTTGTCAGTCTGTCTGTGTGTGTATGTGCCTGTGCATATTTTGAAAATATTCAGACTTTGATGTGAAAGTCAATTCCTCATCGTCATACTTGTCATTCTTCCACTCCGCATCTCCGTTCTTGACCTCATTTCAGTTTCCCTTGCTCCATTTTCATATTTTTATCCATCACTTATAATATTTTTTTCTTTCTTTGTCACGATGGCAGCCCCGGTAGCTTATCTGATTACTCACTTCATTCACCTGCCATTCCCTCCCCAATCTCTATTTATCATTTATCTTTTTCACCTGCTCTCTCTGCTATATATACGGTTTAGCCCAGCCATCGGGGTCAGATCATTATTTTGTGGATTCTTTTTTCATTCGTGTGTTCGTACTTTACTCGGGTATTCTTTGTTCATTTGTTAAATGTATTTGTGTCAGTTGTTCATGTTTGTTTTCGAGTTTTATGTAAGTTCCTGGTTCATGTACTGACTCTTGGAGGCCAGTGGATTGAGAGGGTTTGGTGTTTGTCTCCTGACCGTGTCCCGGCTCTTCTCTGCTTAGCCCTCAGGGTTTTGTTCGGCTTGCGGGGGGGAGCGCGGGTTCTGGTCCTTCTCCGTGGAACCCTCAGGGTTTTGGCTTGGGGAGGTCAGTTTTAATTCCTATAAGCCTGGCTCCAAGGTGGAAATCAGTTTAAAGTTCTGCACTGATTTCGGTACCATGTCTTATCTCTGTCCCACAACCACTGAGCCTGCCTGTCTACATCTCCTTTGCTGAGGTAAAAATAGAAACCAGGTCAAATCCACCTGGAATAGATTCAGTAAGTTCTTGGAGTTTAACTTCAAATAGGCGTAACATTTAAATATTAAAAAGTAAAAATCAGCATGTTATTCATAAAATACATCCTATTGATTCTACGACACCTTGACCTGTTTCTATGTATGAAATTGATAAAAAAAAATACAGTTGGGAAAAAGAAGGTAAAATATCCTTACATTTTTCTTTTGTTTTAAGAATAGGTTTCCAGTCATGGATGTTCCGATACCAGTCCATAAACCCCATTAACGAAAAACTCCAATTCTCTTCTAAAGAGAAAATTCCTTTTTGTTTGTTTTCCTTCCTGCTCTGATGTCTTTTCTTCATCTCGCCTCTTTTCACCTCTTCATTATTACTCCTCTTGCTCTCTAATCTCTCGCTCCTTGATTTCCTGTCTCAGAATGTCTCCCCATCGATTCCCTAAGCAGCTACACTTCAGTTAAACGGAGTATTACGGTGTCTTAGCAATTTTGTTTTTTTTTTCATAAATATGCAGAAAGAAAAATGCAGCAGGCAGACAAACATTCTCTCTGTCTACAAATCCTATTTCACAGTTTGTCTGTTAAAGAGTGGCTTAAATTTTCCTCGTCTCAGCAAAATGCAGCATGGGGCATTACAATAAATGAATGTACAGCTCATTATCTCCCTCGCACACACAGATGTGTTAAAACAGAAAAGCAAATGAAGCGCATCCACAATGGATAATGTGCAGAATTGTGCCTGGATGGAGCAGATTAAAACAACCCTAAAAAGCTCATCCCTGATGGGGCCGAAACCCACCTGCTTCTCCCCGCTTGGCCTCCTGTGTGATAACAGCAGCTCCACGGCGCCCACCACCTCCTTCCTGATGGCGTACAGCAAGGCGTCACCTGTGTGGATGCCATGGTCCAGCAGGAGCTCCATGATCTCCAGATTCTCGTTCTCGATGGCGATGAGGAGAGCGCTGCGACCCAGCGGATCCAGACAGTTAACGTCCATGTTGTAGTAGACTTCTGCCTCGCGAAGAGCATGTTTGACTCCTGCATAGTCACCTAAGGAAAGAGAGAGAATAATAAAAGCCTGAAGACTAGATGGTCCTTTTATAGTTAAGGTTAAGTGATAAGTGACCAATTCTTGGAAAGTGCTTGTGTGAGTTAAGTTAAATGTTACCTTGAAACTAACTGTTCACTTCAGGTGTAGTTTTATAGTGAGTAATTTCTAGTTATCATCCCATATTGTAAATATGACAGATTAAAACAAGCTTTCTGCTGAGCTCCTGTTTTCCCAAAAGAGGCAAACACGGAGGTGTAGCATCATGATAGAGGACATCTAGACGAGATGCTGACACCTGTGAACTGCTGCTGGCTGCAGACTGCCTGTCCAGCTGCTTAGCCTTCAGCACCATTTCATGGGTGACTGGATGTCTGGGGTGCAGGTGTGGAGGGAACAAACTGACTGGTGTGGTTTCAGATAAACAGATGGCTATAGGAGGTTCTTTCTCTTTTACTTTTCTTTTACTCTGTTGTTCTTACCTTTCTCTACAGCGGTGAGGTAGGCCCGCTCTTCAGCAGACAGCTCCACTTCAGCCCGGACAATCTGAAGCGGGATTCGGTCTCGGTACGGCGAATAAATCGCCTAAAGAATTGAGGAAAAAATATTGTTTTTTTAACTTGATAAACAAGATGGCAATAAGGTGTCATGCAGATGTGGAAAAACATGAGATAAAATAAATAAAAAAAGAAAGGCTGGTGTTAAACCCTCCTTAAAGATTGATTTTTAGTTGTCCAAACTTTAACCTGAATTAAAGTGGGTTTGTGAGGGACAGCCACAAAGGGTCATTACCTTAACAATGTATTATAGACAGCTGTCAAAGGATATCAGCTCAAATGAACTCTGCTCAGTTGCATATTGAATTGAAAGGCCAGGTGGCCCAACAATGTATTGACTAAAGGGAGATGAAAACAAAATAGATTTGTCAAATCTTTATTATAATTGCAATACAAAAAAAAAACCTTTCTTGGTCTATCACATTATTGTGATTTAACAATGCCCCAACATCTGTTTTTTGTCTGAAGAACATTTTATTGTGAATTGCACAAATCTTTAATTCAGCAGCACTAGATGCTCCAAAGACATCCATATGCTCTTATAGCTGCAGGGGGTGAACCTTACCTCCCAGGAGAAATACGCCACTGTGGCAAAAGCAGCTGCACATGTGTGCAGCCATGTAATTTTAGTCATTCGGAAAATAATGTTGGAAACCTATCCTAACATAAGCATCACATGTAAGCAGAAAAATAATTTGAAGGAAGGCTTTTAGTTTGAATTATTTAACATTTGCAGGGCCTGTCAGCATTTTCAAGACAGTTCATTCAATTTGCAAGCAGTTACCCTGCAGCGTATCACTGTTTAAGTATTTAACTCACCTTTTTGTAGTATAGCTGTGTCATTGGATTCATCTGGGCTGTAAAGAAAAAGAGAAGAAAGAAAAATTAAACAGTTAATGCAGAAATCTGTTTCGATGTGGGCAAGGGGCAGTAGCCACTAACTTCTACATTTCTACACATCATTCATGCAAGTTTCTCAATGAATTTGGTTTAATCTAAGAGGGTATGCACATGTGGTGAAACAAGCAGTAGTGATCCAACTGACATACAGCTGAAGAGGCACCAGCAGTAAGCTGGATGCAAAAAAAACATTGAAACAAAGCAGTTGCGAATTAAAACGAGACTTTGCCTGATCCAGTACAGGATAAAATAGCGATACATGGTAATATCTGTATGTATGACTTTCTCAAAACCTCACAAGTAAAAAAATTTGCTCTCTATATTTAGTCAAATCATTTCACAGCACACAGAGAACAGATAAGTCTCCCCCCACACTGCGATTGCCCCTGGTTACTACATGTAATCCTTATAAACCACAGCCTAAAAGAGGGTGTTTAGCCCCTCATGTTTGCACATTTGTGTGTTTTTGTCTTTGTTTGTTTGAGCCTTTACACACATTAACTTACTGTGCCATAATTACCCCTTATTTGTTTATTTGGTGAAGCAGCGTTCAAGGCAGACGATGCACTTTTACATTCTCCAGCACAGCGCGGCATTAATTTTACATCAGTAGGAGGCAGTCATACTGAATGCTGATGAAGGAAGGAAAACAATGAAGCAATCTGCATGTGTGTGTTGGAGTAAGAGAGAGCTAATTAAAGTATGCTGTTGTTCTGAATACTAGGCAAGGACGAAGAACGGCTATTATCAAAATAAAAGATAGGCACTGTCTGAGCATGTTTAACATCTGAATGTCATTAGTTACAGTCATCACACAAACCGCAGTCTGCACAGGTTTTTCTTTTCCAGCTGCTCTCTCGTCGGCACCAAAAGCAGAGGACAACTGTTAAAGGATATTAAAGGTGCAGCAATTTGTTTATAAGTTATCAGCCTGGTTCTTAGCCTGTTATATGAGCAGCAATGGCATCTCGGTGCTGTGACACATTTTTATTGCTTCTTACTCCTGCTCATTTTAAAAGCCATTTTCTAGTAGTTATAATCTTTCTTCTGCAGCAAAATGTTTTCCCCATTTCAGACTGCATGGATTTCAGTCTCAACAATACCAACCGGTTACTGATAACTGCAGTCAGCATATAACCAGACTAAAGGTTTTTAAATATCCTAAACAACAGGATGAAATAGATGTTCTCTTCAGATGGTGTTCTTTAATATTACTCTTGAATGTCTTGTGGCCGATAGCTTTATCAAGGACTAAGGCTTTCCTCTACGACTCGCATTCCCTCTGCCTAATCAATGTGCCCATTTTTAGGACATTATCTGTCAGTTGTACAATTAATAAAAAAAATATGTTTCAGAGGAAGCATATTTTTGCTGATTGATTTAGAAAGGTGTTCACAGTGCTGGATATAGTTAAACATGAGGAATTCATATACGGTTAAAAAAAAAAGGTATGCAGTGTGCTGTTTGATCCAAAATTTGGGATAGTTTTTAATATAATTTATCTTTCTTGAAACCAGATAAAAACAATTTCAGATATGTAGACAGTTTTATATTTATACACTTTTACAATGTTGAATTCTGTTGATCATTTCTGCAATACGAAGGACAGTTTATAGGTAAATGCATATTCATTTTACCTAAAATTTGATAGGTTGATACTTTCAATTGATTGCTCACTGCTCATTTGCACTGGTAAAAAGATGTTTATTTAAATGGTAAATGGTATGTACTTATATAGCGCCTTTATTCAAGTCAGGAGACTTGACCAAAGC
>NW_015150704.1:636457-647728 GCF_000732505.1 Cyprinodon variegatus
CGGGGCTTGAACCGTCAATCCTTCGATTTCAGGGCAAACTCCTACATCCAACGCCACTGTCGCCCCACAAGGAAATATATGTTTCTTTTTTTATATGTCTATTTAAATTACATGTTAACATGTCAAGGATGGATGGATGGATGGATGGATGGATGGATGGATGGATGATGGAACATGTCTTAATTAATAGTAAAGTGGAACTGCAGTAATATGTCTTGTTTGTGTTCATAAACCTGTCAATTAAAGCTAATTGGATTCAAAGGAACTCATCTTCTTTGCCATTGTAGGCATTCCTTGACAGTGGATTATGTTGATGGTCACAGTCTGATTGCAGACTGGAGTTTTTTAGGGAGTATCAACATTAAAGACCATGATGTTAATTTTCGATATGGTTCACACAGGCAGTTTCACAGGTCAGCATTAGCAGACAGGTTGGGGGGAGGTAAACGACTCATTCCTCCATCATTTGCTACTTGATTTCTTTTAAGCCTTTTTTGCATGTGGGAGTTTTGCTAGTTTGCTTGGTAGGCACATAAGCTCTGCTGTCAGTCACACCAAGCTAATATTATATGAGGTGTATTTTACCCTATGTCTCCAGCTATGGTTAAGCGGGACATTTTAAGAAATATAAAAGTGGTTCAGGGACCAATTTGCAATTCTCTCAGAAACATTCAGTGTATATGATCACCTTCAGATTAAAATGTTTTACCAAATTATTGCTACAAATATATTTTGGGTTAATATAGTTTTTTCGAGCAACTTCCTTCAACATGTGGATCCATTACTTTAGAAAAAGGTACTCCATGTTTATCAGACCATCCATCCATCCATCTCCTTAATGGTGTCAGGCGGTGTATAGAACACTCGGTCTGGGCCTTGCTCTGAATGGCCTTTAACTGAGCTGAACAGTACAAACTAAATTTCTTGTAAAATCAATGAGGTAATTTATTGAGTTATCTACAATGCAGACAGTTGCAGTGGGTGCGTACAGTGGCTTTCCAGATGGTGACCAGACTGCAGGCTCATCATGAAAAGAATCTTACAGAAGAAGACAGAAATGTTAATGTCGCAGATCTGAGTTAACGACTCAGGCCAACACCGAAAATTGAATCTGTTATAGCAGATATGATACAGATCTTCATTTCAACCAGACTGTAATTGCTTTATGTACGAAGCAGCAAGGCTGACTGAGCACAGAGAGTTATTCTTCTGAGGCTCTGGTAATTTAACATAAGATTGTAATAAACCAGTCTAATTCTTTCCTTGGCCGAGTAAATGAACAGCAAATGACCAAAATTAGCTGCTGATTTTTGTAAGGAAATATTCCCAAAAAAAAAAAAACTCCAGATGATGATAGGAATGATATTGATATTAAATAATATATTCTCATATACTGATTAATAGTAATTCAGATTTCATCTTTACATTCCAAAGACAGTATTATAAACCCAGCATGTGTAAAGATATGACATGCAAGAGTAAAACACCATTTTCTTGGTGGATGCAATACAAGTAATCTGATTACAATTTGTGTACAGCCAAAAACTAAGAATATCTAAAGGATAATAAATTCAATTCAAATTTCTTTCTTCCACCTCTGTTTCAAGATCAGTCTGTGGAAGCAGCAGCTTTATCAGAAATAAATAACCCTGGGTCCATCTCCCAGTAGAACAGATTTTTACTAAGGAATCAAGAAGACATCACTAGATCCAGACTCATTTGACATTGAAAATGTGTCCCTTTTTAATCACACACTGGAAAAAAAAATGTAATCTAAATAACTAATTTTTCTGAAAATTTGTGCATTTTTTTCCTGAATTGAAGAGGTAAGTGAGACACTTTGCAAATGGAACAAGACAATTTACATTTAAAATAATAAAATATTCATTCCATTACCAGATCATCTTAACCTTTTGATCTACTCAACTTAAGTGTAAATACACTTATCTAAGAAATGTTTACTTATTTCTTCTTTTTTTTGCACTGCAGGCCAAACAGAGCTGAATATAACACATAAATAAAAAGAAAAGTTTATCTTTGAAAAGCTTTGGCATGATTAGGTCATTACTTTTTGAAAACCCACCAGCTTGTCTTAATTTAATTAATTGCGCTAAGAAAATTAGGTTAAAATTTTAAATAGAAATATCAAAGGCTCTCGTAATTTTGGCAAAACAGATTATCAGGTTTATGATACAAAAAATTTTTCACACAAGTCAGGGGTAGTTTAGAGAGCTTTTTTCTTTTTAAAAATAAAATCTTGCTTTGAAAACCATTTTTTATCAACAAAGGTTTTTTATGTGATCTAGTGTGAACAATCTAAGAAAGAAAAACTACCAAAACAGTAGAAGTCAATCAAAGTTCTGATTCCTTTTCACGGTATTGTTTTCGAGATTGAATTCAGCCACCCTGCAGTGAGAGCTCATTTTAGATGCTTACATCCCCAATCTCATTCTTTATTTGAGTCAAAACCTGCCACTTGAGACAGTGAGTGTGGGTTTTGTTATGTAGCCGGCTGATAAATAAGAAGTGTTTCCTTTCAATAACCCAGACCAAATCAGTTTCTGCCTAACTGCTAATGCTGCCCCAAATTCCATGTCAGTGTCTTGCATGGTTCTGACTCTATCTGTAAAAGCAAAGCATGAATTCCTCAACATGTGGAAGTAAATTATTCCAAACCAAAGGTTGACGTGTATGCATCCACATTGGAGGTGTTAAGTATCATCCACCTCAACAAAAACATTGTAAGAATAAACCACTGACGTTAGTCACCATTACACTGCCCCGAGCATGTGCTTTGTCTGCATAAAAGAAGATGATTCCCCCGAACATCTAAAAAACACTTTTAGAGACTTCAAGGCAATGACAGAAAAAAATACATCTGGTGTTTCTCATGTTTTCTTTTTTGCCACTAATGGCATTTATTTGGGGAATTTTGTCAAATAACACACACAGTCAATACAATTAGATAAAGGGGGAAGACATATGTCAAAATCCGAAGGGCAGCAACTCATGCAATGATCGTTGTGTTGAGGACTAAAGGGCTGGTAATACTCCCGCAGCAGTGTTTCACAGTGAGCTTGTCGCAGGTATGACGCAGATAGTTTTTATTTATGCCCAATTTTGAAGTGTGATCTCCGTTATGTTATTCCACACAACAACACAAGAGGGACAATCACAAACTAGCTGTGGGTCTAGATAAGGTCGAGACAGTGAGGAAGTGGAAAAACACAACGGGCAAGTTTGTGCGACAACGGAGGGGGCTGATATCCAGGTCGAAAAAGGGTCCCAGCGTTCTCACGCAACTCGGTCTTCCGGATGGTCCATCTTCAGGAGTCGTTTTTCCACAATGGCGGTCATACAAACAAAACAAGCTAGTAAGGTTCCAAACAGGAAATATGCATAGTGTAGAGCGGATCTAGATTTGACCAACGTCTGTCGCACTGTTTGCCGTCACCTAAAATTTTGGAAAGGTGCACCAGAGTGTCTGTGGAAGGGGCGGGGGCATATCTGCGTTCACTGCGACACACACATAGACGACCTGGTTTCTAAGAATAAACCAGCCATAAGGCCTTCATACGTGGGTCACAAGGCCTGACCCCTCCGCCCCCGCTGTAACCCGTCCTTCTCGACTTTCAGCATCATAGACATACAGAATATCTCAGCAAGTACAAAAAGCGTACCTTAGTTTAAAGGGTTTTTATGCAGAAAGAAATACTTCAAGAAGCAAACGGAAAAACATCTAAATTTCCAAATGAGACATAACTGGATTCAACAAAAACAAAGGTTGAGGTTTAGGTTGTTCTGCCATCCACTGTTACCATCTGTTAAAGATTGCAGCTTCCTAAAAAGTTTGTCTGTAAAATGTTTAGGAGGAACAGCCACCATCTGTCATTGTTATATGATGTGTTCAGGGTACTGTGCAGAGTCATGTGCCATGTGTTTAGGACAAAACATTTAATCGTCTGATCATCTCTTTTAATGAGGCTAGTAGCAAAATGCAAAGAAGTCATTCGTACATTGCTCATCAATAACTTGTCATTGAGTACATGACATAACAACTGAGCTGTCGACAGATCCCGCCACATCAGGTGTGGATCTCTGCATCTTCTCCTTCAGTTAACATGGGCCCCAGAGCTGTTTTTCTAACTAGGCCAATCCTTGCCCAGCCTTCTGATGTAAGGGTACAGTCATGCATTGACAGGTATGCAGTTGTCCCTTAATCTTCCCATTTTCCAATAAGGTGTTAAAAGAGCCAGATGTTATGTTTGATAAGCTTTGGGTCTTGTTTTAAAAACTGAGCACAACTTTCAACCTGATTTGTCTGCTGCTTTTCCTGGTCTTCCTGCCTAGTCAGAAATGTCCCCTAACAAACCCAGCAGCATATTAGGGCTTTTAAAGTTGCCAATAAGATGACTTTAAACACTGCAAAAAATGTAAATCTAAATAAGTAATATCTTTTTTAAAATAAGTGAATTTTTTTCTTGAGTTGAGGAGGTAAGTGCCAATGGAACAAGACAATGTATATTAAAAATTAGAAAACACAATTTTATTGTCTTATTTTAAGTGCAAATTATCTAATTATCTTATTTTAAGAGTGAATGGTCTTGTTTATCAGCTCTATTAAGGAGAAATACACTTAATATAAGACATTTTTTTTACTTATTTCTAGATCGTTTCTGCAGTGAAAAGGAAACGGTTGCACTTTTATTTGGTTCCATAAGAAGGGTTATTGTTATAATTTTTCATTCACTTCACAATATTACTTTGTTCCCCGCTAAAGCCCTTTGTTCAAAAGAACTTTTCAAGTTTTATTTATTTGTATTTTTTTGGTCTTTGCACAGTTGTCGAACAGTTTTATATAAATGTCCTAATAATTAAGTTTAATTAGACTCTTTTGCAGTAAAACATTTGATTGAAGCTAAGAAAAAAAACATTTTAGTGCTGTCTAATTGTTCTCATCAGACCCCCAATAATGTCATTCTACAGGCTCACAAGCGCACTGCAGCTCGAGACACTTGTAGCTTTTCATCCTGTCAAGTTCAAGCACAGTTTGCCTGTTTGAAGAAGAGTGACAAATCACAGCCAAGGAAATGCACACCCACCCTAACACACACACACACACAAGCACATGCCCAGAATCCCAATTTGGACGAAGGGGAACTTCCTTGAATGACCAGCTGTCAGGTTATCTGTGCAGACGGATAGCGCACCGACTCTAGTGCTTGCAAATCAAAGATCTATTCATCAGAGGATCAAGTTTGTAGAAAGAAGAAAGAGAATGTCTCCGCTGTCAGCTCCCCCTTTATCAGTAGCTGACAGACAAATTATTGCCTCCAGATACCACCGTTGTCAAGTGCACTAAAAATGACTGACTTGCTCACTGTTAAAGGCAGCTTTCTTTGTGCCTTGGAGTATAAGTGTTAGCAGTGGTTACTCACAGTGTCAGTCGCTCCAAATCTATAAAAAATACAAATTTTTCATCATGCTTTATGCTCAAAATGCATCTTTTTTACAACAATGGGATTGTTCAGATTATATATATATATTTATATATATATCACACAGGAAAGAAGCTGAACTCGCTTAACACAAAAACCTTGCGTTTTGTTCTTTGACCTCACATTTCTGCATTTAGTTTATTTGTAACTATTTACCTCAGAGCCAGTGTGACATTTGGCTGCAACAAAATGAAGTGAAGTAGATAAAATGCAGTGAAATGGTATAAACAGAGCTGGATTGCTCAGAGAGCCACTTGACCCTACATGTGTTCTCTGTTATTGTTGCAGCCGACTGAGCTCTCCTGAAAAAAAGCTGCTTCAATATATCTGTAAAGCCTCTGGTCTGTTGTGACCTTAGGGATATTTTCAAGTACCTAATGATTGATATGAATGTTTTCTTCTCAACTCATTGTCCATCTTGTCTGCCAAGATTTAAAATGTTGTGCAATTTCAGCCTTAGGCCTGATTGAACATAAAGATTCAGCTTTGTGTTGCTTTTCATAACATTTCATTCTACACAATGAAGGCACCACGGATAATTACCTATAGCTTTTTTAAGGTTTAGAGTATACTCTGTCAGAAATACGAATACACATTTGTGTGATTCGCATTAGAAATATTTAGTAGCTGGAGAAGAAGACATCAGCAGCATTATAAGATATGTCTGTTTTATTCACATTTTTTTACTGCAAGCAGCAATAGCTAACATGATGAGATTGTTGTGATCCATAAACAGCTCCTGATCTAAGAGCATCTCCTCATATGAGATGCTTCCTTTAAAACGAAATTACTTTCATCAGAGCTTAAAGCTGCAGTCTGTGACTTATACATACAAGCTTTCTTAAATCTTACTTTAATCCTTGATTACGGGAGTAAAAGTGATAAAGAGTGAACAAGTTCAAGAAACGGATATCAAATCCCAAGAGCAGAAGTAAAAATCCAAGAACGGTCTTTGTTAATGGTACGTAGAAGCATCAAACTCCCAGATTTATTAGTTGCTCAGGAGCAATGAACAGAATATTTGTAATTCACCAGAAGAGGTAAAGCTATTTTCACCTGCTTGTCCTTTGGGAGGTTTTTAAATATAACATAAAGTTAAGCACAATATTCTACACCCGGAGCAGATTCATGTGTAATGTAAAGTATCTTTTAATGTTACAATCATGTTTCTTTCTGCAAAGAATCACATTTTTTTTTTCTAATTATTACTCAGAAGATTGTAAAAATTCTCAACATGCTTCATCAATTTATTTTGTATTGAAAATTAAGTAAAACAAAAATCAATACTGCTTTAACATGGCATTGTATTACCTTTGAAAACCCTTATTTATTTATTATATGAAATAAATGTGTCATACAAATATACTAGTAGTATGAACAATTCTGAGCTTATAGGTACAGTTCTTGAAAGGGTGAAAAAAGTAAAATATTGGCATAAAACAATGCCTCACAGTCAAGAAAAGAAGTCAAATCATAATACAGAGCAACTAGAACCTCATAAAGGATGTATCCCATTTCAGAGGGTTCTAAATAAGGGTTAAGAATATCCAGGTTCTAAATTGAGGTCACTAAAGTGGCCAATAAAGTCCTAACAAACTATCCTAGAATCCCTGTTTGGGATGTTGTCAGCTGTAAAATGCTTTCTAACAACGCCAACATGCAGGTTTGTTTTGTTCACATGTCCAAAGGTGTGAATGGCTGTAAAACTGCCTGCAGAGACGGATAAAGACTGAAGCCAGGCGTTACAAACATAACACCCAAGCCTCCTGCTCAGTTTAATTTAGATTTTCCATGTGGAACATAGATGATTGAACCCCTTCAATGATAGTGTTAGATTCCAAATGCACCAGAATATTTCAAAAGGAAAATATTAAGCAGACACTCCAGTACTTTTATTCAGAGACTTGGGATCAGAACAAGTGAACAGCATGAAAAATCTAAGGCACTGCTTATGGCCAGCAATACATATGGGAGCTAATTTCTAACAGGCCATAGCTTTAAAATGTTGATACTGATTTAATAACAGTGAGAATCCTATCAACTTTCATTTAAAGGTTTCTGAATGCATAAATAGAAAGATTTTTATTTACTTTGGTAGAGATAGATGGATGGACGGACAGACAGATGTTTAATCCAATGCTAGAAGTCAAATCTTCTCATGCTTCTCGTGTCTGAGCTTGGTTTGGTCACAAATATAATCGAATAATAACCAATTATCCATTAATATTTTCAAGATGAGCCAATCAAACCTGATCCCCTTTGCATTCCTTTGCTGAAGTAGTGGTTGTGATGTTTTCAACAGAAAGAGAGGCCCCCCATTACATTCATCGTAAGGCCCCATTTTTGGGTTGGCCCTGCTTAGGATCCCAGTCCTTGAACCATTGTGCTTCATGCTTCAACCCTTTTTCTACTGTCATACACTTCATTTAAATGAAGGGTTGATTAGCAATTTTCTGAAGTACTTGATGGCCCACTAAGTACCAAATGAGATCATTTAAAGGACATCTGAAAGATGAAGCAATGAAGGTCCCCAGAACAAGGAATGGGAATGACTTTCCTTAATGATTGTTTAAAAATGACAATTAATTAAACTAAAATTACTTTTGTCAGCTGAGGAAATAGGAAAGTTGAAAGGAGAAGCATCTTCACTTCTATGAAATCTCAATAAAAACCACTGGGGATTATCCTCATACCATCTGGCTGTGTCACAAAGAATAATTCTAAGCTTTTTAGCATCCAACCCTTCAAATGAGACGAATCAATATTTGCTGATAAATATGGCGAGAGATCATTGATACTGCAGAACCTTATTTCTTGCAAAGACACAGAAAACATCATCACAAACTGCTAAACATACTATAGGATTTTAACCTAATCTTTACAACAAATTGAAAATGTCAACAGCTTTTTCTGCAGTAAAACTATCCAAAACATATGCCCATTACTGTTAGCTATGGCTAAATTAATTAGATTTAAATCCAATTGAAAACTGATCACAGAAAATTAGCAAATACTCTACAGAATGTGCAATTATCTCAGTTTTCTTAAATCTTAAAGGTTTATCTTTTTTGGGGTGGATCATCTAAATAAGTGGTCCTCCTAATTGTCAATCATTTTGGTGATATGTTTACATAAGGCCGTCCTACTTGCTTATTCCCATTTTCACTTATCGTGGTGAGTCTGATATAGTGGAAAAATGCAATCTTCTTTTGGAAAGTAAGCTTGTATGAACATTGCAAAAAGCAACTTTTAAACAGATGCACAAGGAGAAAAGGTTTTGTGCATGGTCCTGTTGTTTAATATGTTTAATAGACGTTCCCTCTCACGAGTGGGTAAAGGGTTGTGCATGTGCATTGTTTTTTTTTTTTTTAGTAGAGGGGGCGGGTCTTTTTAAAAACTTGTGAAAATCTTCCACTATACCTTTAAGTAATGCTAAGAAGAAAAAAATGGCAGTAAAAAGTATTAACAGCATTGTGTATTTTACTGTACTTGACTTCAAAAGTATTATTTTTCAGATGTTGGCAAATTAATTGGTTTTATTTCTCAAAACATTTAATTGTTAGAATATATTGGTGCTGGATTTATTGAAATCCCTCTTAGACATATTTACCCAGGGTCCTGATAAGGAGGGGGAGGCAGAAAAATAAGAGCAGCAGTGATTTTTTTCTTGCTTCACTGCAGAAAAACGCTCCCGTTCTGCAAAGGACTCCTTACACCCGAGGAAGATATCAAGATCTGATTCTGCCTGCAGGTTATGTTGTTGATGGTTTGGTAATGCCTAAATTATGTGGATGCAATTCAGGTAAATGGATGTCATTAATTCTGCAGCATGGGACGAGGGATCGCTTGAATGCAAATGAGTTTAGAATCTGCAAAGTGGGGCAGATTTTATGCTGACTACTTTAAAAAGCTCCACAGGCCGTCTTACAGCATTGCAGATAAAGTCTTGCCTTATCTTATTCCATCATTCCCTCTTTCCTCAGTGCTTTTCTATTTCTTTATATACTAAAGTTCTTATACCAGCCTGCACAGCTGCTCTCTCATTACTTTCCTCGACTCGATTTAATATCCATATGGTTTCTGCTTCCTGCCATCCATCCTTGGCTCTCCTAGCAGCTCTTATGGTTTTACCCTACAGCCTGAGCACTAGTCACTCTTTGCTGATCTAATTAAACCTTTTCTTTTACTGTACAACTTGACCCACCTACAGTACATTTACTCTTTTCACCCCACGCAAAAGTACCACAGAACATTTCCACTTCTTCTTATCTATCTTACTCAGATACCCCTTTAAAGCCAGGACATTTCCAAGTTTCACTTTCCACTTAGTTCAGATTTTCTGCTCTAATTTCTGAATGTCATTTCTGCTTCTGGTAGATAAAAAGGCTCCATCCTGACCTCAATTCTCCTTAAAAGTCACGTCTACTATTTCTTCTCTTGTAGCTTCTGATCATGTCTTGTAGTAAAACTAGATGTCCTTGGTTTAAATCCTATTATGTACCATTAAGCACTTCTTTGATCTAAACCACAAAGTAAATATTTTTGTTTTACAGCACTCTTTCCATGAGTTAACTAAAGCCTGTTGGTTGTTGGACAAACTTTGTCCTCCTTTAATGAGGATTTGGACACCTTTTGGATTAATTACCCAAAACATAAGAACACTAACTCAAGTAGGAGCTACTCTTGGAATAAATGGTGGTAATTCCTACTTTTAATCTAAATATGCATCATATTCAATTACAGTGCCAAAAATCATATGTCCACCTGAACTTTTTTAACCTGCATGGGAGACACTTCTTTGATCAAGTTATCTAACAAACCAAAACTATTTGATTTAGAATATTATTTCTGTTTTCATATTCTTGTGGAAAAGCTTTAAAAGTGAAAAAAAAAAATGAGAAATGGAAGCAGAGTTTGCTCCATTTAAGAGGTTTAATCTCCTGAAATGGAAATATCAGGACACATATGTACACGTTTTACATAATATCTACATTTCTGAAACTGGCTTTTTTAATTTACTAAAAAAATGCTTCCAACACCTCTGGTATGCATCCTTTTCCTTAAAATCTGTGTTTTTACACTTTAACAACCTCTTGGGGCAGAGATTCAATAATTTCACGTTTCTCGACGCTTTTAGTTTAAGTAGGTCATGCAAAGACCTCCCCATCTTCTGCACATCTAGCTATGATGTAACATGGTGATATGCAAACCACACTGACTTCACTGCAAGTTGGGAGTCTGCAGAGGGGAGTTTACTCTGACGGCTGCAGGAGACATAGCTACAGTATCAACCTCTCCTGACATTGACAGCTTGGCTCAACCATCTTTGAACCCTAGTCTATCGTCACTGTTTACAATGATGAATATGGCTTTTAAAGATTATTTATGAGAGATCAAATTTTAAGGAAGTGACATTCACTATCACTGTCATTATTATTTTAGAAACCTATGATGAGGACCTTCTTAATTATGAGTGAAAGTTCATCGTGAGGTGGAGCTAGCGATGAAAACCAAAACTTTAAGCAGCAGCATGTTTGCAAAGGATTTATAACCAAATTCTATACAATGCTTATTTAGCTTGGTATACTGTAGATACCAAATATAAGCTTTAGCATATATTTGCTTCTTGTTAATTCTATATTTCTTCATTATAGACACATTAAAAGAATTATACAATCGACAAGCTTTAAATATAGGGATGCACGATATAATCGGCCCCCTATCGGTATCGGCCTGTATCGGCCTTAAAACTGAATATCGGACATCGGCCACC